>NW_022103908.1:15658563-15665018 GCF_000313985.2 Echinops telfairi | reverse complement strand
ACATATGAGTGTCTATGAATTTGTTTCCCTAGTTTACCCGGACTAACACAGTGTCTTCCTCCAAGGAATGGTTTCTCCTGAAAACATATCCAAAGTATATCACATGAAATCTCCCCAAGCATTTTGGCTGTGCTTCTTCCAAGACATATTTATTTTTTTCTTTTGTTAGTGCATGGTACTTTCAATTTTCTTCACCAGCACCACAGTTCAAATGCATAAGTTATTCTTCAGTATTCAAATCCAACTTTCAAAAGCATATGAGGCAATTGAAAATACCATGGTTTGAGCCAGGCACATCTTATGCCTCAAAGTAACATCCTTCATTTTCAACACTTTCAGGAGATCTTGTGCAGCAGATTAACTCAATGCAATACATTATTTGATCTTTTGACTGTAGTTTTTTTATTGTGGATCCAAGTAAGACAAAGTTCTTTACAATTTCCACCTGTTCACTGCTTGCCATGATGTTACCTATTTGTCCCATTGTGAGGATTTTGGTTTTCTTCACATTAGGTTGCAATCCATATAGACAGCTACAAACCTCGATCTTCATCAAGTGGTTGTAGCAAACTTTTAGTTACTCTTATAAACCTTCATAATCTAAATTTCACCCATGAGAGCTGTGTGCCCATCGCAGTGGGTTGTGGAACCCAGCAGAGAAATATGGCTTGTATTAGAATAGGGCACAAGAGGTTGGAGAGGAGTATGGAGTTGAACACTCTTTCCTTCACTGTGTAACCAGAAGGAGGTCAGGTGTGTTCCCCAGGCCATTTCCTCAATGATCTAGGAGGAATTCTCACAAATGGCCAATTATCTAAGAGGAATTCTCACTAAGTGGAAAGGCTGAGGCACAGTGATCCCCTGTGGTTTTCTGAGACCAATCATTTATAGGAGTAGAAAACCCAATCTTTTCCCCATGGAGCTGCTTATGGATTCAAACTGATGGTCATTCAGTTGACAGCCCAAGTCATTGGAGAAGATCATTATTCTTTGTGAAGTAGAGGGTTAACAGATATTGGAATGGATTCAATAAGATATTGCGACAATGAATTCAAACATTTAAAAGCTGTGAGGATGATACAGGACCCGGCAGTGGTTCTTTCTGTTGTATAAAGTGCTGCTGAATTTGGAACCGACATGTTGGATTGCACCTAACAAAAAACAGATTGACACTAGGAAACCGACAGTGTTTAACAGGGCTTTCTGGAGTTTGTTGGAAGCAGATGGATTAAAAACAGGAAGAATCAGAGAATTGATACTGCGATGCCTTATCAGTTTTTGTTGCATTATATATGTCACTCACCCAGTACATTTGATTTGAGTTGTGCTCTCCAAAAATGTGTTTTGTATATCTTAAATTTGATACCTATGATTATATTGTCATTTGGGAATGGCTTTTCATTGTTATATTACTGGGACAGGATTCATGCCGAGTGTGTCTTAAGTCAAGGAGCCCTGGTGGCATAATGGTGATAGGTTGGGCTGCTAACCCCAAGGTCAGCAGTTCAAAAACCATCAGCCACTCCATGGGAGAAAGATGAGGCTTTCTACACACGTAAAGTGTTGCCATCTCAAAAAAGCACAGGGAAATTTTGTCCTGTCTTACAGGACCACTAGAGTCAGAATCGACTGAATGGCAGTGAATTTTGTTTTTGAATTTTGTTGTCTTGAATCAATCTCATTTGAGATCTGAGAGATAAAAGAAGCCAATGAAAAGGCAGGTATGAGTGCAAAGAGATGACGTTGCTTGAAGACTGACAAGGAGCAGAAGCTGCCAAAGAAGCAAGAACCTTCATCTAGAACTAACAGAAAGGGAAAAACTTTCCCTCTAGCTTTGAATTTGGGTTTCTAGCCTGCTAAACCAGAATAAATAACATTATTTTCTTTATATCACCCGGTGGGTAACACATCCCTTGGCATTGCTGTAGCAATTCCAAACAGAAAGGTTTTATTTGGAAACAGTGCTCAGTACCAAAGGATCAAGCACACACTCGGGCAAGTGCGCAACTGTGTGTATGGTTACGCTAAGGTCAGGATATAGGTAGAACTGTGTCTACACCAGGCCAGGAAAATCCCTGTGTGGTCCCACTACCTTCCATACAGGATGGCCTCACCAGCCACGTGTCTGCTCCATGCCTATCTTGGAGGGTGGTGGGATGGTTTCCTGGCCCTTCTCTAGCTTCCGGTTGGAAATTCTCTCCTGAAGAAGAGGAGTCTCAGAGTGGGGAGGTCAAGTACGTTGTCATAACTACGTGCTTGTGAATGTGGACAATAATGGATCTTAGGGAGTCTCATCCTCCTGATTACATCAGATCTCAGGAGGTTCCATGTGTCTTCAAGTCAAGCAGATCTTATGGCAGAGCATCACCCAATGGACATATCATGTGGCAGAGAATAACAGTATCCCTCCAGGTCTCTAAAAGCATCATTTCACAATCTGTATTCTTAAATAAACAGATTTGGTGAGTATTGATAAGAACCTAAACCATTCTCACTGCTATCAATTTTCTTCCTACCACTGTCTCACATTTCTAAGGCAATTATTTCCCTTTTCCTTGGGCAAAGATCCCTGGAGGCACAGCTCAGCTGTCAGGGACCTCTGTGTGGGAGATCCCGTTATCCCAGCTGTTGTCCAGGCATCACATGGGCTTTCTAGTGGTTGCCCTCAAGTCTGTGGCTAGTAGATGTCATCCAGTGGGCTATGGTCCACAGGAACCCTATGCACAAGGGAATGAACAGTGGGCCAGTCCCGCGTCATCCTCACCCTTGTTCTTATGGTTGCACCCACGACTGCAGCCATTGTATCTAGCCTTTTACTTGAGGGTCTTCCTCTTTTTCACTGGCCCTCTACTAACCATGGTGTCTTTCGACAGAGACTGGTGTATTCTGAGAACATGGCCCAAATATGCAGGATTAAGTCTTGTGATTGTTGCTTTTAAGGAGCACTCTTCCCATACTTCTATCAAGACAGCTCGGATTATCTTTTTAGCAGTCCATGATATTTTCAATATTCTTCGCCAGCACCACAATTCTAATGCGTCAATTCTTCTTTGGTATTCTTTATTCAATAACCAACTATCACATGCACATGAGGTGATACAGTGATTGAAATACGACAGTTTTGTCAGGGATACCCTAGTCTGAAAAGGAACATTCTTGCTTCCCTACTTTAAAGAGGTCTTGTGAAGCTGATTTACCCACTGCACTAGGCTTTGACCTCCTGGATGGTGCTTCCATGAGCACTGATTGTGAATGAAAGCCAGACAAAGATCTTTGACGACTTCAATCTTTTCTCCATTCATTATTACATTACCTATTGGTGCAGCTATAAGGATTTTGGTCTTCTTTACCTTGAGTTATCATCCGTACTGAAGGCTGCAATCATTGATCTTCATTAACACGTGCTTCAAGTCCTCCTTACTTTCAGAAATCAAGGTTGTATTATATGGATATTAAAGGTTGTTAGTAAGCCTTTCTCCAATCCTGATGGTGCATTTTTCTTCATATAAGCCAGCTTCTCTGATGATGTGGTCAGCACATACTTAAATAAATATGGTGAGAGATACAATCCCAATATACACTTTCTTGATTTTAACCATGCTTTATTTCCTTGTTCTGTTTGCACATCTAACTGCCTCCTGACCCAGGAACAATTTCCACATGAGCATAATGAAGTTTTCTGAAATCTCTATTCATCTAAAGGCTATCCATTGTTTGTTATGATCCACACAGTTGAATGCCTTGGCAGAGTCAGTAAAATACAAATAAACATCTCTCTGTTATTCTCTGCTTTCAGCCACTATCCATATGGCATGATCAGGATATCACTTGTTCCATGTCCTCTTCTGAATCTAGCCCGAACCTCTGGAAGCTCACTGCCAATAGATTGCGGCAAATGTTGTTGGATGGTCTTCAATAAGCTTTAATTTTATGTGATATCAATGATGTTGTTCTATCTGTAATATGCACATTCTGTTGGATCACCTTTTTTTTGGAATGGGTACAAATATGAATCTCTTCCAGCTAGTTAGCAATGTAGTTGTCTTCTAAATTTCTTTGCATGTACAAGTGAATGCTTCCCGTGCTTCATCAGCTTTTGGAAACAATTTATTGGTATTCCATCAATTCCTCAAGCCTTGCTTTTGATTAATGCTTTCAGTACATCTCAAACGTCTTCCGTCAGTATCAGTGCTCATGTGCACTTTCTGATATGTTGGAATTTTGACTAGTTATTTTTGGTACAGTGTATTCTGTGCATTATTTCCATCTTCTCTTGATGCTTCCTAAACCATTCAAGAGTTTGCCCAAATAATCTTTCAGGATTTCAACTCAAGGCTTGATTTATTTTTTCTTGAGTTATTTCAGGTTAAGATATACTGAGAGTTCTCTTCTTATTTAGTTCTCTAACTTTAACTCTTTTCACATTTGCTTTAGCTACTATATAATTAAGAGCAAGTTTCAGACTCTCTTCTGAAATCCATTTTGATCTTTTATTTCGTCCCTGTCAAAATATACTATACTAGTCACCTCACTAATTTCTAAGAGATTGATCTTTATGTATTTCATTACACCTTTGAGGACTTCCAGTTTTCCTACATTCATATTTTGTATATTCCAAGTTCTGATTCTTAGTAGATTGTTGCAGCCATTTCTTCTCACCTTGAGTTGTGACCCATCAGCAAGTGTAGGCCCCAAAGACTCCACCGCCACAGGCTTTTTACTCTGTTCACCTCACCATGGTAAACTCTCCTTTCAGAAAGCAGTCATATATCCCCCCTCCTCATTCACATGTGAAGTGCTTTCCTGGCCAAGGGTCCCATCCTCTGGCACTATCACTGACAATGTTCTGTCTCCATTCATTAGGCCTTCAGTATTTGACAGTGTTTTGAAGCGATGCATAAAACTTTCAGGGACTACTCCTATGAAGTGGAGAGCTGAGTCCTTATTCGTAGTCTTTTCTGAGTCGAGAAGTTCAGCAGAAACCTGTGTGCTTTTGGTGATTCCACTGGCATTTGAAATACCAGAAGGGTAGCTTCCTGTTTCAAAACATCACAAACTCCAACCCAGCACAACCAACTGGCAGACAAGTTGTGGTCTTAAGTTTACTCTTCTCAGAAATATTTGATTCAAGGTCTCTTGAAAACACCTGGTTACAAATTTCTATTCATTTGCCTTTCCTACGGATAGTACAAGAATAAATATGACCAGGTTGAAGGTGCCACAAGCTCCTAACTTTACTTGAGGGTGCTCAGTTAAGTCAATAGTGTAAGCACCTGGCTGTTAGACAGACACCTGGGGCCAGAAATGGATAGTAGAGGGAATTTACTGCTGGGCAAAGTCCCAACAATTAGTGCTTGGGATTGGGTTAGTTTCTGGGCTTCTATAAGCTGCTGGAGGCTGCTGTCAATGCTTTGTCACCAGAGAACCACCTGACTGGTACCATGTTTAGAGTCTTTGACAGATATCTCAAAGGCTGGGAATGCCCTCCAGTTCTTGCACTAAGATTCCTATGGACACTTTGTTCTTCTGATCAATATGTAGCCAAAATGATTTGATTAATTCTAGAAATCTTGAAGCTAACACCCAGACAAGGGCCACTTTTGATCCTTGAAGGCCCTTTCTTTATTTCTTTTTTTTATTTGTTTAGTGAAATGATACTTTATTGGGTTTTAGGTGAAAGTATACAAAGTAAATTAGGTTCCCGATTAATATTTTTAATACACACTTTTCCATAACATTGGTTATATTTTTCACAAAATATCAGCATTTTTGTTATTTCTATTCTGTTTGCTCTTTTTCAATTAATTTAGTTTCCCTGCCTCTTCCTACCATCTCATTTTTGCTTTAGGGTAAATGTTAATCGTTTGGTTGATTACTTAAGGGAGCTCAGCCTTCAGGGGTGAGATTGTTTATGTTATGAGACAATATATTGATTGATGAAATGTGGCCTCCAGGAGTGACTTCAGCTTCAAGGTCAAAGGGAGTTCCTTTAGGCGATCAGTCCGATAAAGGTATTTGAATTTTGTTCTTCGTGTTTCTTCCATTCTATCTGGGATCTACTTGGATGGAATGGTAGGTCAGTAGCAGTAGGAGGCATCATTTAATGCTGAGCTCAGGATAAACGAAGTGATGGTTCCCATGGACAATAGACTTGTGGACTAGTTTCCTCTTTGAGTCTTTGCTTTCCTTCACGCTCTGGTGTCTGGGTTGGATTCTTGGATGCTTTAAAGGACAGGTGCTACTCACCAAACTAGGAGGGAGACAATTAACTTCAAGAACTCTGTTATGTCCATTGACTAAGTTGCCCCACAAAACTATGGTCTCATAGTTTTTTCATATTTTTCTTTTTTAAATTGTTTTTTAGGGCTCATACAACTCTGATCACAATCCATACATACATCAATTGTGTAAAGCACCTTTGTACATTCATTGTCCTCATCATTCTCAAAACATTT
>NW_022103908.1:15644360-15656843 GCF_000313985.2 Echinops telfairi | reverse complement strand
GGGTGCATAAACAAATGTGGCGAAGAAAGCGAATGGTGTCTGGCTATCAAAAGATATAGCGTCTGGGGTCTTAAAGGCTTGAAGCCCTTTCTTTGATATGGGTCCATATCAAAGATTCCTATTCCTCTGCTTTTATAACTTCATACAATAGTTTGACTATATCTCTATAAGGAAGACTCCACATTTGGCAGTAATGCACTACACCCCCAAATCCTCTAAACTATTGTTGTTGTTTGTTGAATTAAACAACAAATGGAGGGAATCCTAACTTTGGATGTTTGTCCTTTCCCAGGGGAAAGCATAAATCCTACATAATTGACCTTGATCACACGCAACTGTGGTTTAGCTTGGGATATTTTAAGTCCTTTATCTTTTAAGAAAGTAAGAGTGAGAAGTGTCACTTAAGGGATTCAGAATATAACTGTGGCTACAGAGTAGTCAATAATCTACAAATTGAATAACTTGATATGACAGCTCAACCCCTAATTCCTCCAGGATTTTACTTAATGTATTTTTAAAGAGAAGGGCTGTCCTGACTAAAAAAATCTATATTGAAGATTTTGATCCTGAGTTATAACTTGCTAACTTCCTAACAGAGACTGTAATTGTATGGTCCGTGAGCTCTGTGTAGTCACTCCAATGGATCAAAGCAGAAGAGAGGCACAACTGCTGTGTGAGGGAGGAAGATGTCAGATTCGGTAGGATTGGAGGTGAGGGCACATCTCACCACTGCTTCATAGGAATCAGCATCCCAGGAACTAGTCTTGGGTTAAAATTACCTTAGAATTTTCTTTCTCTCTCTTAAATCAAAGGAAATCCAGTGCCACCCCAACACCATTTTTTTAATGTAAAACTGTATATATTTAGTTTTGCCCATGAGGCATACACTCCCTTATTGTGTCAGACACACAACTGTGTTATCAACTTCATTTGTGGTATTAACTCAAGCCAAAAGCAAGTAAACAAAAGAAAAACCGCGTTGCTATTGAGATGGTGTCAGTTCACAGGCCCTATAGGACAAGGGAAATCTGTCCTTGTGAGTCTCAGAGACTAGATGTCTATGAGAGTAAAAACTGTCTCTCTCTCCCTGTCTCTCAGCTAGACTGAAATATGACTATTCATAATGCGAGTGTAAATAAAACATCTTTATTGCATGGCAAGATGAAATAAGATGAGTACTTAACAGAAGCTAAAATGAGCGGTATTTCCAGGCTGGGGTTTTTAGAGCTGAATATATTGGAATACATGAAGTTGCATTAAAAAGCATTATTAAGAGGGAAGGGGGGTGTAGAAAGGGGGAATTGATCACGGGGATCTACATATAACCTCCTCTCTGGGGGACGGGCAGCAGAGGGGTAGGTGAAGGGAGACGCCAGGCAGTGTAATATAAGCTATAATAATAATTTATAAATTATCAAGGGTGCATGGGGGAGAGGGGGGAGGAAGGGAAGGGGAGGGGGAAAAGGAAAATGAGCTGATTCTGGGAACCCAAGAGGAAAGCGAATTTTGGGAATGATGAGGGCAACAAATGTATAGATATGCTTTACACAATTGATCTATGTATTGTGATGAATTATATGAGCCCCAATAAATTGATTTTGAAAAAAGCATTGTTAAGAAGATTGTAGTTAATATATGGTTCATTCGCAACAAAACACACATAAGCATTTCGCTGTGATCAGTGAATAGCTGGAGACTAATTGTTTCAGTAATAGACTACCTTAATATCCTTAGGTCCAAAAAAAAAAAAAAAGGCTTCCAAGGGGATCTACTGAGCCAGTTACTAACAAGACAGAAAGGTAAGCTAAGAAAATTTTTGTTTGTTTTTTTTTCATGCTAAAGGGAGGATAATCTTCCTAGATTTTCACAAAGGACATTGGATGATCATGTCCGTTCATTAAAAAGAAGTTCAAAGAACATCAAAAACTGCTTTGGTGAGAAGAAGTCCCAGAGGGTTGGGCTGCAGAATGGCTCTATCGCAGCAATGCAGCCTTTCCTTCTCCAAGAGCAGCAAGGGCTGCCTTACAAGCATTTCCTTGGAAAACCTGACCCCGTCCGCTCAAAATCCCAAAGTCTCTTCAGATTATTTTTGTTCCCCCAACTCAAAGGTCATTTAAAAGGAACACTATTTGTCTCCCTTGGGCTGAAAAAGTACCATCTGATGTAGTATAAATTAAAGAGCAGAGAAAGATTAGGGGGAGGGTTAGAGAAATTTGAGAAACTGCCTTCAGAATTGTGCACATTCAGTAGCTTCACATTTTGATCTATTTGTTTAATAAATGCTTCAATGATTTCATAGTAATACATTTTTTTTACTTGTCCTCATGTATACCAGAAAACTCAAACTTAAAAAATCTAAAACAAATAAAGATTTGTCTGTGAAGTTAAAGAAGTTTGGATACAAAAGGCACCTTCTTTCATCATTCTGTTACATCCTACTCAGCATGTGGTTTTCATTTTCAAATGGCAAAAGTAGACTCTCTTACTTGCAAGTGAGGATAGGAGCTAGTGTTCAAGCTTCATATTTGCATTCCTTGTAGGAGGACAGGAAAGGGCAAACGGGTAAAATGTGCATATTAGATACTTGAAACAGCGCCATGTAAAATGTTTTCCAAAATGCCCCTCATAACATTTCCAGTGATATCTAATTATCCAGAGCATAAATAACTGTTGCAATGAATGTATGAGAGGCTGGAATTGTTAAACTTAGTCCAGGTTTAAAAAGAAAAACAAAAAACTATTTAAGCAAAGCATGAGCCCATTATATAGAATGAGAGAAGAGCTTTTGAGTGTGAATATCATTCAATACTAGTTTGATATACAAAATTTTGGAGGTGATCCATCACAGGTAGCACTTTACTTAAATTGTCAACTTATTCCCATTATCTTTAACCAATCATATTGTGTTGGCTCTGTCCTTTCTAAGCCTGATAGTCCTGATGATTCTAGTAGCTATTTATATTTTAGAAACAAATTCCTTTATTCCCTAAAACAAGACTATGTGTCCAACTCAAGAAAACTGTGGGTCTCTCTTGCATTTGAATAAAGTCTATCGTAAACGTGCTTCTATACAGTGTGTGTATAAGAATAGTTTTGCAAGATCATCGAGAATTGTGTGATGGCAAGAATCATATTGTGTTAACAAATTTCAATCTATGAACACTGATATTTTTTTTTTATTGATAAGTGAAGTTTAAGAATGCATATCATACCATTCATTTACCATGAAACTAAAAAATGATGCATCTTGGGATCCTTTTCAAATATTATGAAAAACTCTATAGTTCACCTTAGGATTGTGAAGCAATTTCAAAGTCATTGTTTCATGATTATATACATTAAAGAGTAATCTAGGAATAATGAAAATGATAGTAATAATAAAATGAACTTAAATTCTATGGATTATGATTTAAATTCTTGTGTTGCAATTTTATCATCAGTCAAAAAAACAAAAAAGTAAAGAATATAATAAAGCCAACACTATGTCTCAAGGGTATATTTAAATGATCAAATAAATACAAATAGAAATAAACACATTTTCTAAAAACCCACTGCCATTTAGTTATCTCGGACTCAGGAACTATGTAAGAATACAGTAGAACAACTCCATAGGATTTCTAAGGCTGTCATTCTTGGAGAGGAAGAATGTACACCTTTCTCCTTTGGAGCAGTCACTATTCACTCATTCACTATCATTGAATTGATTTTGACATAGAAGGACTCTATAGGACAGGGTAGAACTGAAGCGGCTGGTGGTTATCAACTGCTGACACTGAGGTTAGCATCTCAGTGTATAACCACTACACCATCAGTGCTCCTTATTGCAATTGGTGGGTTTGAACTCATGATCTTTTGTTAGCATAAAAGTGCTTTACGAAGGGTGTCTCCAAAAACACAGACTTGCACTGGGCAAACCATAGCTTTTGTAGTACACACTTTTCTCACTAGGAGAGCACAGAGCAACTTGCCCTGACTTAGTGCACCCAGTGGTATCCTTTGGGAACGTTCTCTCTGGGCACAGTGAATTTCTTGATAAAGGCCGTTTCCTCCAACTTTGTTTTTGTGTGTGTGTGTGAGAACCGATTTAAGCGAACAGTATGAGGCTGTGAAATTTTGTTTCCCACTCAGGAAAAATGCCACGGAAACTGTTGTGATGTGGAACACTGCTTACCAGGACAGCACCATGGGAAAACTTCAGGTGTGCACGTGGTTTTCTCCTTTGAAAAAAGGTGAAGTGTAAATTGAGGATAAACCTCAGTTGGACACCCATCAACTTTCTGAATGAATGAAAATGTCAACCCATAGTGCATGTGGAGTTCATTCCACCAGATCAGACTGTTAATCATGCTTTCTATTTAGAAGTTCTAAAAGGATTGTGTAACATTGTGTGCCAAAAAGGCCTGATTTGTGGGAAGCAAAGGACTGGTTTTGCCACCATGACAATGCACCTGCTCACGCACCCATCTCAGTGCACCAGTTTTGGCAAAAAAAAAGCATGCCTCTCTTGCCCCACACACCTTACTCATCTCACCTTGCTGGGTAAAACTTCTTTTTTGTTTCTGCAAATGCAGAGGGACATGAAGGACAATGATTTGACAACTAGAAGGGGTGAGAAAAAAAATGAGCGAAGTGCTATCAGCTATCTAAACAGAGAAGTTTGAAAAATGTTTCCAAGAATGGAATTGCAGATTTGATAAGTGTATTAAGTATAATGGAGAGTATTTTGAAGGTTATAAAATTGTTTTGTAAAAAATTTAAATACATACCTTTGATAAAAAAATTCTGGGATTTTTGGGTACCCCCTCATATACTACATCAACAAGATTCCTTTACACATGTTTTAGCAACTACTCAACTTATTTTTTCTAAAATAGAATGAGGTGGTCAGAGTGAGCCCAGGTGAAAGGCAATTGGAGGAAAAATAATGACAAACCATTCTCGGTTATGCTTATCTACAACCAAAATGTACTAAGCAAAATTTCCAAACTCTATTTGTAATTTCTTTAGAAAACACTGCTACACTTTTCAGTTTAAAGGAATAAATTAGTCTGATGTATTCAAGGTAAGGATCATTTTTCATAGAACCAGAGTTAAAGACTTTTAAAGTTGTCGCCCAGGAAAAAGTTGTGGAGGACATATCTGATCTCCTGTGACTTCACAAGGCAGAAGGATATTCCAACTCCTCAGTAGCTCAAGATATTTTGTCTCAGGTCAAGGTCATTGTTACTTGACCAGTATTATCTTAGATGTAAATTCGTTCAGTTAAGTACCTATACATCTTTAATCAGCTATAACAAGTTCCCAGTTTCCACAGTATTGGTGCCACCATGACGGTCGTCAGTGTTGAACTAGCTGACAAAGCTATTACCTCCAACATCCATCCTTCATTTTCCCAGTCTGACAAGAGCTGTTCCTTCCACTGCACTCTACTTTTGTGTGGGTTGCAATTGATAAATCATTGTGATGGCCACACAAAGCTCAGAAAACACACATGATTGAGGAGGTTTATTAAAGAAGATAACAAGGTACCACAAGTCAAAATCATAAAATATTAAGGATAGAGTCACTGGTCATCAGAAAGAACTTTCCTCAGCCATTATCCAAGTCCCTCTAGTCCTCAGCCTCTCAGCACATGGTAACTTGACCTATGCCTCAATGGGACAGGAAGCAGGCTGCTGCTCTGTCTCTCCTACAGTCTCAGAATCTCTATGTTATTCCTTTGTTCCATCTCATGGTCTCGTTACCTCAGCCTGTATCACTTTCCCCATCCCATAATCTCTTTGTTGCAGCTTCTGATGTCTCTGGTCTCAGTCTGCCAACTTCTGACAACCTTCTCAACATTACTCCAATACCTTGATGGTATTAGGATTTCTTTGTTCCTGCTTCTGAAATTGCTTATTTTTATAGCCAGAGGAGTGGCAACAGAAACGGACCAAGACCTTCTAGTTGTGTTTCAACCATCCTACGTGTGGTCCCACCCAATAATTTGAGAGAAGATACACATGCAGACATGCACGCGCACAGATACACATGAAGAAATTTCTCTTTACCACACCACCAGGATAATTTTGCCTATCCACAGATATGTTCCTAAACAAGTTCAACACTAACTAATGTCACAGGTGCAACAAAACTGTGGAAACTTGGAGCTTGTTATAGCTGACTGAAATAGCTATGAAAATGGATGAAGACATATGAAAAATGATACTGGCTAAATCATTGACATATGCCACCAATATTAAAAACGAAAATAAATTGGAAGATACCGTTTTAACAAGAAATTATAATCTCTCTTAATAGAGTAACATTATTTTTCTGCTTGTATGAGTATATATTTCTTGTAAGATATGAGGGGCCTTCAAATGTTTTGTAGAAAAACATTATTATTTAATTCCATTTGTCATAACTTTTTTATTACTCCATTGCCTGTATTTCTATTTTCTTATCCTTTAGTATCAAAACATTTTTAAAAATACAAAATCTGTGAAGAAATGGCTGTCACTCATGCAAGTAATTTATAGATACTTAAATAACCTGAACATCATAAAAGAATGCTCACTGAAATCTAAAATTATTTAAAACTATTTGTCTTGATTTTCCTCAACATAAACTTTATGTAGTAATGATGAAATATGCAATTTTCCTCTGATTCTTAAATGCTTCCTCCACCCCACTACCATGATCCCAATTCTACCTTACATATCCGGCTGGACTGGAGGAGGTGCACTGGCACAGATAGGAACTGGAAATACAGTGAACCCAGGACAGATGAACCCCCCAGGACCAGTGGAGAGAGCGGCGATGGCGGGAGGGTAGAGGGAAGGAGAGGGAGAAAGGGGGAACAGAGGACAAGGTCTACATGTGGCCTCCTCCCTGGGGGACATACAGCAGAGAAGTGGGTGAGGGAGACGTGGGATGGGATAAGATATGATAAAATAATAATAAATTATAAATTATTGGAGGTTCGAGGGGGGGGGGGGAGCGGGGAGGGAGGGGGGGAAATGAGCTGACACCAGGGGCTCAAGTGGAAAGTGGGTGTCGTAAGAATGATGAACTCAACCCAAGTACTAAAGTGCTGGACACAGATGACGTATGTACAGATTGTGATGAGTTGTATGAACCCATAATAAAATGATTATTTTAAAAAAAATGAAAGTGCTGTTGGACTAGTGACAAGACAAATGATAACTGAGCATGTGTAAACATTTTAAGCCTGTTGTATTTTAATCTCTAAAAAAAAATAAAAACCCAACGCTAGAAAAATTGTAGAACTAGGAGTCAGAAATATATCAACAACTGGAGATAGATTTGTGAATTGTAGGAAAATTTAAAATAGAATTTGGTATCAGTAGTTATTTATGGATAAAACTAAAGATTTTTCCTTGCAAGTTTCCTTGTTGTTGTTGTTTTTTTTTGTTTTGTTTGTTTTTTAACTTTTAAACATAAAAAAAACCATTCACTTTATGGGAAATAAATATTCTTTGTTCTTGTAGATTTCTAGCAATATGGACAATTTTGTTTCTCCAGTTTTACTTTTTATATGCTTTATAAGAGAACTTATCAATGAAAACATATATACAATTGATTGGGAGAAGGTTTAATTTATAATGGGCATATATTTATATTAACATAATATTATAATTATCTTTTACATAAAAATTCCTGCAGCCTTGAGTGTTGTAGCATGAAAATTGTCAAAAATAATTATTGATTTTTAACTGCACTCTAATTGGAAACATTCAATTCTGAACATATCAGTGTGGTTCAGAAAATAGATTACTACAATTAGTTTTGAGCTTTGATGGATTAAAATATTTTTTTAAAACAATGTTCCCACCAAGTTTATCTTAATATATAGTGCAATTTCTTTAATTAATAACCTTTTATCCAGGTTTTCTACCCCTGTGAACACATCAAGTCTGGGAAATGCACAGGGGCAGCTGTGCCCTGTCCTCTGGGGTTGCTATGAGGGGACATCAGCTCAGGGCCGGGGGCGGGTGAGGGTGGGGGGGTTGTTTTGACTCTCTGGAGTCCTGGTGGTGGAGCGGCCGAGCTCCAAGCTACTAACCAAAAGGTGATGCTTTGAACCCACCAGCCACTCCAATAGAGAAAGATGTGGCAGTCTGCTCCAACACTGTAAACCTGCTGAAACAGTTCTATTATATTCTGCAAGGACAGGGTGACTCATCATTAGCTAGATGACAGCGGCTTTGGCTTTTACTGTTGAACATTTCTTAAACAGAAAAATGTACTTTCCATGGTGTTTCAAAGAGTGAGCAACACAGTAATAAAGGACTAGGAACAAACAAAGAAGTTAGCGTCAATTCAATAAATGCCTAGGGTTTTTGTTTTGTTGTTTTTTTAAACTAAATCTAAGCCATTATTAATCACAGTTCCCAGAAAACCGTATATAATAGTTTATTTTAATTGTAAAATAGAAAAATGCTAGAAAAATTTTGCCAATTAATTTTCCATCAATGTATCTGCTCATTCTTTGAGGGTAGCAAGGGAAATTCTAAGAGAATTAGGTTGGGGGAACTTACCCTAGCCACATTTCTTCCCTGTTCTTAACATTTTCTAATTAATTTGTTCTCAAAACTAAAAGCATTGAAAAGGAATAGTATTTGAATCCTGTGAGGATATAAAAAATGACATTCTTTGGTCATGTAAATTGAGGAGTAGGCAATCATTGAGGGAGAGTTAGAGAGAGGGAAGCATCAACTACAGAAGTGTCTTGGTGGAGACCATTTTGAGAAACAGTAGCTTCACATGTGGATACCTGTCCATCAGTTTGTTGTATTGTGTCTTAGGTGTTGCTGCGATGCTGGCAATGATGTCACCATTATTTCCACTGACACGTCAATGCCTGGGCCCCTCACTAGGGACACGCTATATTGTAGATTACAGAGTAAGATAGGTTTTAAAGAAAAAAGATACAGACCCAGAGGCTGCCGATGGGCTCACCTGTAGCAACACTTGTGAGACTGGCTCAGGACAGTGCAGCCGTTCATTCTCTTGTAAATAGAGTCACTATTACTTGAAGTGGAATTGATGGCACCTAACAAAAACTACTGCAAATGATTTTGTAACAATGATTTCTTTTACTTACCCACATATATAATGATCATTAAAAATCACTAGCATGAACAATATCTTAAATAAATGGTTTCAAAATAACTTTGCTGTGTCCTACGTATCATACACACCAAATACATATTATTAGTTTGCAATTTCTGGTGCAGAGTTTGATGACAGGATGATAAATACCTAAATAAGATGATATTAAAAAGTGTTTGATTTGCATTTTATGAATAAAATTCCATTAAAATAGTATTCATTTTATCTCACAAAAATATGAAATGGTAGTTTATTTATTAGGTTGTGGATCACTGGTAAGGTAAAATCACTATGACAAAATTGTCTAAATTTCACCAAAATGTTTGTTTTAATTTGATTTTGAAGCATGTCATAGAATTTTTCAGTAGAAAGATAACTTTGGTATTTTGAACCTATTTGTTATACTAGGTGAGGAGGGATATCAGAGGGATATCCCCCACCTATCCCAGGTAGGTGGGGGATATATACACATATATGCCTGTTAAACTCACCCAGACATGCCACAGAAGAAAACACCCGGGAGTTACTTCCATAAAGTCTGTAGTCAGTAAACCCTTAAGGAGCAGTTTTGCTCAGAAATATGTGTGTTAACCATGAGCGGGGAAGTGACTCAAGAGCTCACGAAAAACAGTGATGAAAAAAAGGATGGAGAAAGGGTTCACTAGAAAGAAATGGAGAAGAAAGAAAGTTGTCAGTAGCCATTCACTTAGAGGGCAGGTAAATTTCTTTTTTTTATGATTTGTACGTTTTAATGAAGTTTTCAAAGGAGAGAAGAGGGTGTAAAAAATAAGTAGGAGATGAGAATGGTCACATCGATCCCCTCGACAGAGTATGTAAACCTAATTAAAGAATTTCAGTGGGGAAAATAATGTTCTGTTGGCATGCATAAAGAAGGAAGACAAAATCAGCTTGCTAAGAAAAGGCAGTGAAAAGAAACTATTTCACACTGATGCATACACTATCCCTAAGTCTACTTAATATACTTGATTTTTATCTTTTACCGTGTTGTAACTTTCTTTCCAAGGTGTTCTGATTAACCCTACCTAAAACTGCTTTATATTCCTCATTCAATGCATTCATTAACTTCTGATATCATGTATACTTTGTTTATTATATACTTAATATCTATTATCTATCTAATCCTACTAAAATTTAACCTTCAGGAAGCAAGGTGGCTGGCTCTTTTATTCATTAATAGACATGAAATTATGAGAAGGGTTCATGGTACACAGAAGCCATTTACATTAGATACCTATGTGTGTGTGTGTGCCTTTGTTGCCACTGCCAGAACAACAATTAGGGGAGATAAAACCTGGAGGTCACTGGGGAGGAGGTCAGGTTTACCACAGTGGCCTCTTTTCTCTGTACATGTTTCTGTAGGTCTCGTCACAAAGAATTATCATGAAGCCAATAGGACCTACCTCCCCTCACCATTGAAACAATGGAAACTCATAAAAGGTCTGTGACATGTCTGAGGCCACACATAAAGTGAGCCCTAGACACAAGAGTAAAGCTTAGGTCTCCTGACATACGAAGGGGTACCCCCAAAAACCCGGACTTATGCTGGGTGGACTGAAGCATTCATAGTGCACATTCTTCCCACTACGTGAGCATTGAGCAACTCCCTCTGAGTTAGTGCACCCAGTGGCATCACCTGGGAAGGTTCTCTCTGGTCACAGTTGATTTTTTCGTAAAAGCAGTTTCACTGGAAACCTGTGTTTTGTGATGGCCAATTTAAGAGAACATCATGTGGCAGTCAAAATTTTGTTTCCTATGCAGGAAAAATGCCGCAGAAATTGTTGTGATGTTGAACACATTTTACAAGGAAAGCACTATGGGAGAAACTCAAGTGTGTGAGGGGTTTACTCATTTGAAAAAAAGGTGAAACGTCAATTGATGACAAACCTCTTTCTAGGCCTCTGTCAACTTCCCAAATGGATAAAAATGTCAACTCATAGTGCATTTGGAGTTGTTCCACCAGGTTAGACTGCTAATCAAGCTTTCTATTTGGAGATTCTGGAAAGATTGTGTAATAGTGTGTAACAAACAGGGCCAGATTTGTGGCAGAAGGGGGACTCGTTTTGCCACCAGGACAATGCATCTACTCATAAAGCATCTTAGTGCATCATTTTTTGGCAAAAAACAGCAAACTTCTCTTGCCCTTATTCACCTGTCTTTGCTCTGTGTGACTTCTTTTTGTTTCTGCGAATGCAGAGGGAATGGAAGGATAGCGATTTGGTGACATAGAAGAGGTGAAGGGAAATTGAGGGAGTTGGCGTCAGTCATCCAAACCAATGAGTTTGAAAAGTGTTTCCAAGAATGAAATCCCAGATTTGACAAATGTATTAAGAGTACTTTGAAGGTGATAAGATTGTTTTGTAAAAAAAATTAAAAACATAGCTTTGAAATAAAATTTGGTAATTTTTTGTATCCGTTCATATACATGGTTCAAGATGCATTTTGTTAAATCACACTTCTCACCCAAGCATAAGAATAAGGGCATAATGATATGTTCATATTGAGGTAGGAAGCCCCACCCCACCGTTAGCTAGATGGGAAGTTTTGGACAATTGAGCCTCAGTTTCTTCATCTTTGATATGAGGAGAATAATACTCACATCACAGGGTGTTTATAGGGATTAAATGTATAAAATTTCAGCACAAGGCTGAGGATATGTCGGGTAATTGTTTTCATTTAGTCATTCAACAAATATTGAGTGCTGACTGTATGCCAAGCCATGTAGTAGAGTTGGGGTTAACAAGACGGCTGAGGAATTATCACAGAAAGTATGCATGATTGTATACTAATAGCATCTGGAATCCTTATGGAGTACAGGATAAGCACTCAACTCCTATCCCAACAGTTAATGGTTTGAAACTACCTAGACGTTCCTTGAAAGACGGTTCCGATGAGTGGCATCCAGAAGATCGCAAACCTTGAAACCCAATGAAGTGGTTCTATACTTCAAACATGGGGCCACCATGAGTTGCAGTCAACTACAATGGTAACTAGCAATAACAATAAGATCGTCTAGCTATCATGTCCAGGGTCATTTCTTAGCAATCCCAGTGGACAAAGCATTACCACCCCACAGGATTTTAGTCTTTTTTTTTTTCACTACAATTTTTTTAAGATTTTTCTCCCAAGCTGTGGCTTGTTGTCTCATTTTTTAAAAAAATGTGCAATATAACATACATAGGAGAAACTATGTAAAACACACTTGTATAGGTCAATTAATTATTAGAAAGTAGATGCCCAGGTCACCAAAACTCAGATCAAGAAACAGACATTGACAGAATCTTAAAAAGCCTCCCATTGTACGTGACGTCTCTCTCTCTCTCTCTCTCTCTCTCTCTCTCTCTCTCT
>NW_022103908.1:15638803-15644260 GCF_000313985.2 Echinops telfairi | reverse complement strand
TCTCTCTCTCTTTCTTTCTCAGTATTGGTGGGGGTGGGAGGGGCAGGGGGTAAAAGGGAACTGATGTCAAGAAGTTTGGGAACAAAAAGAATGTTTTGAAACTGATTTTGGTAACAATTGTACAATACAGCTTGATGTGATTGAGCAATGAAATGATATGATATCTGTATTAACTCCCAATAAAATGTTTTGGGGAAAAAAAGCTCCTCTCTCATCTTTTAGGGACTGTATAATAATGTTAAGTCTCCCTGTTATTCAGCTTGCATTTTAATTTTAAGACTCACTGAAGGAAATAATTAGTCTCTTCTTGTTAGTCAATCAGTAAACGAGAGCTTGTAGTGGGCACTCAAGTCCTTATTGAACAATGAGTAGCCAAACACTGTGGAACATAGGACATTAAGTAAAACACACTAAGCTCAACAATCCTAGAATGAAATGAGGCAGGTAAAGCCAATAATACAATTCATCAACAAACAACAAATATAGAAGCTTGCTAACAAATTTTGCCACTACAACATAAAGGATTATTTTTAAGACATGGACATGTTAATATCTGTAAAAATCATTATCCTTAAAAACAAATACTGATAAGATTGTCATACACAATCTAGCTTCACTAGAGACACAAAGTTGAGAAAAGACATAAAAATCACTTGCCCAAAGAATTGCATTGTCTCTTTCCTTTTAAAACATTTAAAGAACATGTCCAGATGCAGATAACCAGGAAAGAAAAATCTGAGGATAGTTTGAGAATGCATGGTGGATGGAACAATTCTGCCATGAGAAATTTAACATTCTGTTTTTAATAGAAATATTAAAATAAATAAAAATAGAGACGACTAATCTTCATAGAACTGTAGTGGTAATCTCATTAGATCTTAATACATTTGCAATTGCTTGAACATAGTGGCTACTAATAGATGTTGGATTAGTAAACGGAAGCATGAACCAGCACAAAGACATTAAAAACTGCCTTCCTTGTTTGTTTTAATGAATTAAATCCATTAGAATTGCATATTTTATATACCATTTCTTAACAAAATTATTGAAAGTACAAAAATATAGAGCATATGTTAACCATATGTTTTAATATTGACATTTCATTCTGAGTATATACATATTCAGATTTATATTTTTAGCATTGTTTTGAGAAAAATTTCCCTATTCTCAATGTGGTCCTCTATATGTTGTTTATATTTCAAATTAAGAAAAGAATTGAGTTTTTGTAAAAATTTACTAACTTTTCTTGTAAGATACTATAATGGAAGATAAAATATTTATAAAATAATATTAGGTTTTCTGTGCAATCAATAAATATACATTCCAAGTTGCCACAAAAATAATTATATTAATAAAAATACATATTTATTTATTCTACAAGATATAGAGCTTGGTTTTAAGCTCATACCTTCTTAGATCTCTCCAGTTGCAGTTAAATTCTTTTTAAAAATTTGCTGAAGAGCCAAAGTATTTTCTCTATATGTATTGTTACAAAATTTCAGGGTAAATGTTTTCTCTAGGAATAATTTGATTATTTGAAATTCTTGTAAGATAATTTAATTGAAAATTACTTCTAATATCCCCTGCAAAATAGTCAATACTTTTAAAAAGTCCACAGAAAAATAAAGTTCCCAGTACACCTTTGTCATTAATTATTTTACAGTTCAGACACTAAGCCTGTGTTAACAATAAAGATTAATTATGCACATAGTAAAATCTTCCTTATAAACAGTAGGGGTCATTTTATGATCTAATATTAATTTCTTAATTATAATTTTCTTATTAAAATAGGTTTAATTAATCAATGGCACAAAATAGTTTAAGTACTTTTTGTCTCTTTTAGAGTAACACAAATAGTTCTTATTAAAAATAAAGCATATTGTAAATATTAATTCTGAGTTATGTAAAATATTATTATTATAAAACATGGTAACTAAAGTTGATAGCATTCAAATAAAGATCTAACCAATCTATGAAATAGGAACTATATTAATTACTTTCAGTTTTAACTATTTGTTCTTAATTATATTTGATTTCTAAAATCATGAAATTTAGTCAAGCTTATATTTATTTCATTTACAAATACCTAAATATTAACATGAGCTCATATACATGAGTCAAGATAGTAGAGACATAAGAATCATTTATACACAATTAACCAGGTTATTGTATTATTTTCTCCTAGAATTAATCGGCAGCCAGATATCTTCACATCTGCTTTCTTGAAACAGTTTTGGGGTATTCATACCTATCACTTGCAAGAGTTTTTGAAATGCCAACTATGAATCTAATACAGATAAAGGTGGAGGCAGACATTGATTTTACCCATTCAGTGGCATCTGAGAAGAGGGTCAGGCCTGATGTTATAAAGGTATCTCCATCAATAAGATTTCAATCTTACTCCTTACTGAATTCATTAAAGGTTTTAAAGAAATAAATGAGTGGTAGAAAAGATATTTAATGCAATTAAAACACTAAGCTTCATTTTACTAAATCTGAAAATATTAGACAAATTTAGTAAGGCATTGGGACATCTATCAGAGTTTATAATATAAAAGGAAGTCAGTTATTTGACTTTGTCGTGTTTTATTAGATTTAAGGAAGTTTTCTTTTTTTTTATTTTCTCTCTTTCTTGAAGCATTTTATTGTGATTTGGGGAAAAAGTTATAGAGCACTGGTTTTCATTCAGTATGCACATAGCATTGACTTCATGATGTCTCTGCCCTCCCCACTTCATCCCGGGGCTGACCATTTCCACTATGCTCTTTGTAATCCATTCCTGCATTCTGAGCTTTGTTCTTGATCAACGTCGTCTTCCTTTAAAAAACATTAACATATGGTTGAAGGTTATAAAGGGTGTTACTATTTGTTTGCCCTTGAACTAAAGGTTGAACCACAGGACAATTTTCAGTTCCAAGATAGAAGAATTATTAAGGAGTTCCATCAGTCTTTATCATTGTGGTAAGTATTTTGCAAAACTGATTTTGAATTTTGTTCTTCGTTTGCCTCCCACTCTGTTGAGGATCAATATGATAACTTTCAAGAAAGTTAGCAGTGGATAGCCTGGCACCATATAGTTCCTTTGGTTTTAGAACCATGAGAATGAGGAGAATCATCCCTGGGTATTTTGCCCCAGTTATTTCTGTGCATCTTTGATTGTCTTCAGTCTTGAGATAGTTAATGTTTATTGTGCCAACCTGGCTGATAAACACATGTGGGGTTAATTGAAGGGGGCGGTGACAAATGGCTCCATGAGCCTCTCCTTTTGAGTTCTCAGGTCTCTTGCTTTCTGATGGTCAGACTAGGAGGCAGCTGCCTTAGACAGTTCCCTGCTTCAGCTGGCAAGGCTCACTTCCTGAAATACATCCCTAGAAGAAGCCTCATGGACCTACCCTGATGCAGCCCTGGGTGCTGCAGCATCCGTGTGGCCACCCCTGCCAGCGCTGAGATGCTTACACATTCATTGACTCAGCTTTCCTCCTGTAGTTGGCTTTCATTGCATGTGTTTTGTGAGATGGAGGAGGACTTTGTGGATTGGTGTTGGACATATAGGCTAATGTTGGACTTGTGGGCTTGGGCAGCACTGGATTGGAATGTTTTCTTGATGTGCACTTAACATTTATATAAAACTCTCTCTTATACATGAGTTTCTGTGGATTTGTTTCTCTAACGTTCCCAGACTAACATAGTCTTCATTGCTTCAGGCAGGGAGAGACCAGTAATTGTAATTTAGATGACTGTTGGCAGGCCTTTAAAACTACACCCATTACTCGGCACAGTAGGATATAGATCATTGCTTTTTATGCTATATTCAATTTATACAAATTCACTTTGATACTATGATCCCAGGTCCCCAGCCCCAGAGACTCCATCCCTCAAGATATTTGGTAATGGCTAATAGGGCTTTATAACATTTCCCCTTATACACCCTACTGTATCCATGGATATATTTACCACAATTATAAATATGTATATGGAATATGCTTAAGCCCATTGTTGCAGCCACTGTGTCGATCCATCTTGTCAATGGCTTTCCTCTTTTTCACTGCCCCACTACTTTCCCAAACATGATGTTCTTCTCCCGGGACTAATCTCTCCTGACATCATGTCCAAAGTATGTAAGACAAAGTCATGCCATGCTTGCCTCTAAGGTGCATTCCTGTGCTTCTTCAAGACATATTTGTTTAAATATTTTTTGCCAGCACCTTAATTCAAAGGCATTGATTTAATCTTCTTTGCCAGAACCATACTTCAAATATATCCGTTGTTCTTTTGACTTCCTTATTCAGTGTACCATGTTTGCATGCATAGGAGACGATTGCAATGACCATCGCTTAGGTTAGGCACAACTTATTCTCCAAAGAAACATCCCTACTTTTCAACACCTTAAATAGGTCTTGTGCAGCAGATGTGCTCAATGTAATGCATAATGTGTTCCCTTGACTTCTGCCTTGGTTGTGGATCCATGCAAGACCAAATCCTTAGCAACTTTGATATTCTTTTGTGCTGTTTACTGTCTTTTTATATATTGTACATTGCTTTCACTTCGCACAAGTATGTGTACCCTTTAGTTAGTGATTTTTCCCTATTCCCCTCTCATCTCTGATAATATTTAAGAATTTTTCTTTCTGTGTGTAAACCATTTCTTGACCTTTTATAATATTGGTCTTATTCAATATTTGTCCTTCTTTGGTTGACTCATTTCACTTAGTATAATGTTCTGCAGATTCATCCATGTTATGAGGTGTTTTGTGTATTCATCACTATTCTTTAACATTGAGTAGTATTTAATTGTATGACTGTATCATTGTTTATCCATTCATCCATTGAAGGGCATTTAGATTATTTCCAATTTTACTATCCCAAATAATTGTACCATGAGAATGGTAATGAATGTATCTACTTTTACTATTGCATGTATTTCTGTTATCTTCCCAGTCATAGGATTGCTGGATTATACACTATTTCTAATGATAGGTTTTAAGGAAGCACCATATTTTTTCCTATAGAGATTGCACCATTTTACTGTCCCTCTTGCCAGTCTTTCCACATCCTTGTTACTATTTGTTGTTTCTGTGGTTTTGAGTTCCTATGGTACAGTTTGGGGGAGGTGATATCTAATTGTTTGATTTGTATTTTTCAAGTGGCTAAATGTCATAGTGATGCTATAGGAGAGTGTAGAGTTACCCTTCTGAGATTTTGAGACATTGTTTACAGGGTCTAGAAAGCCTCATTGAATGATGAGGACAATGAATGTACAAATGCGCTTTACACAATTGATGTGTGTATGGATTGTGATAAGAATTGTTTTCATGATATCTACCTTCCCGACATAATCACTGAAGACAGATGTGTGCATAAGAAAATGTGGTGAAGAAAGCCGATGGTGCCCGGCTATCAAAAGATATAGCGTCTGGGGTCTTAAAGGCTTGTAGGCAAACAAGCGGCCATCTAGCT
>NW_022103908.1:15636608-15637850 GCF_000313985.2 Echinops telfairi | reverse complement strand
GAGTTGTATGAGCCCCTAATAAAATGATTTTTTTAAAAACAGAAAGCCTCATCTTTCCCTGGACTAATGGTTTCAAACTGCAGACCTTGGATTAGTAGCCCAATGCACAATGACTATGCCAACAGAGTTCAGAATCAACTCAATTACTGTCAATTTTTTAGTTTAATGGATAATTAAAACATACAGTAACAATGATTTGTGAACATGAGGATGAGGAGACTTTGAATTTCAAAACTTCATTATCAGAAAGAGACCTGTCCCTGAAAGAAGACAGCATGCTTGATAAAGTTGAGGGTCAGTGGACAAGGATGACCCTTAATGAAATAGACTGTCACAGTGGATAAAGCAATGGCTTCAAGTATAATAATGATTATTAAGATGGCACAAGACTAGGCCGCGTTTCTTTCTGTTTACGGAGAGTCTCTATGAGGGGAATTAACTTGAGAGTGCCTCTGAACAACAGTAGCTAATGATCACAAGCATTTCCCCCTGTTTCTGTTGCTCTCCCAAATGCAATCTTTTGTGGGGTGTCTGGTCATATCCTCTGCTTCTTGTCAGTTTGGCATTATACAATAGGACTTTAAAATTAATGTTCTTTCAAATTTAGGCATAAATGTTATTTTAGTAAATGGAATAAGAACAAAGAATGGTAATTATGCAGATACATTAGACTAAAATTCAATCTTAGTAACAATGTCTTGCTTTGTTTATAAATGTAAATAAATTTGCATTCTGTATGACTTTAAAATGTATGTGTCCAAATATATTTATTTTCTAATATTTTTTTTAATTTGCTGTTTTTTTAAATGTATTAATCAATTAACTTGCTAATGAAATAATTATTTTAAGTTATTGATTTTGGGATGCTACAGTGTTTTTCATTCCTCCTTCCTATTTTTTACCACTCAAGTGGTATTCCAAGTTTTGAATATGATTTATACTCAAGATATATTACATGCTGCCTCCTCTGGAATAATTAACATTAGAATGGATATGGTACCAATATACATAGGTTATACTAACAAAACCCCTCAAAATTCTTGGCACTCATGATGTGTGACAAAATTATGAGCTGATACAACTTCAAAAACAAAGCATTTTTTTTTAATCTTCACTGTAAGTCACTGTCGAGTTGGTTCAGAATCATGGTGATTCCATGTGTGTCAAGTAGCACAGTTCCCTAGGACTTTCATGATCCTGATGCTTCAGATGAAAACTGCTAAGCCTGTTTTCAAAAGAGCC
>NW_022103908.1:15635329-15636266 GCF_000313985.2 Echinops telfairi | reverse complement strand
ATAGAATTGGGTAAGTTAAATCCAGTTTATGTCCATGGATCAGACATTAAGCTGAACGCTACTCCTGAATTGCTTTTCTGTAGGGGCAGATAAATCAGGAAGCAGGAAGATGAAGAAGGAAACCCATAGGCTGTGGAATGTGAAGGTAGATGAATTCTAGGTCAGCAGGTCAGACATGTGTCTGCAGAGTCCAATGAGTCCAAGGCTGACAGGTCAGATAGAACGGCAAGTGGAAGGCTGCTGTTGGCACCCAGGTGCAGTTGGAAACATGGTAGCTCATTGACCCAAATCCAAAGTACAAGGTCAATAAGCCAGACTCGGGATCTAGGTTGGCAAAAGGCCAACAAGTTTTCCCGCAGGGTCTACTTATATAGAAAACAGATTGTATCCCTGATGCAACCTCATTAGGTTTCTGTCCTAGGTGAGGGTGTTACCATCCACTCCACTTCTCCCACAACTGCTTGTCATAGCAATTTCATCAAGAAACTGAATACATTATGTTAGGTCATATCATGGGGGATTATGAATCCAAACAACTGAGAATCTTCGCCTAGTCAAATTGACACACAATCTACCCATCACACTTACCTAGAGACTGGTAGTTTAAACCCACTCCTCAATGCTAGAGAAGAAAGCCCAGTGATCTGTTTGTGTCAAGTTTATAACCAATAAAATCCTATGTAGCAATTCTGCCCTGTAGCACATGGGGTTACCATGGATTGAATATACTTAATAGCAACTTACTTTCTGTATAAATCCTAATTTTACTTTTAGTAATATTAATTGATGTATTTGAATCACTTAGCTTTCATCAAATTACTTGGGTGATCAAAGGAATAAGTAAATGCAAGTAGAAATGGATCAGACAACTGGAAGGCAAAATAAAAGTTATCATAAAATGAAAGTGTATTACAAAAATAATATGAAAACCTTTTAT
>NW_022103908.1:15633645-15634848 GCF_000313985.2 Echinops telfairi | reverse complement strand
TGGCATATAATCATAAATGGCACCCAGAATTGGCTCATAATTTTGATTAGATCCTAATAGTTTTTTTTCATAGTGTACAGTTTTATAAAGGGAACCGCATTTTTCTGGAGCTCATGTTTCTAGAGATACTTAGGAAAAAACAAATTAGTTAATACAATTATCCATTATAGGTATATATTTTATAGGAGAAAGGATGGTTTTACATTTTAGATGTGTAGGAGAACATTTATATTTAGCGTAGCATGAATCCAAGGTAGTGTACCTTTGTCCTCAGCCAAAAGTTTGGCAGCTGAAAGGAAAAAAGAAGAGGCAATTGGCTTCAGAATAATATGTAGCCTAGGAAACCATTTATGAAAGTTCTAACTTGTTCTATAGGCTCACTATGAGTTGGAATCTACTTGACAACAACTTCTATTGTGATGGTAGTTATTATATAATACAATATCCTCTAATACACATATTGGAAGAAGGCTTATTAACAGCCTACAATATGCCGATGATACAACATCCTTGCTGAAAGCAAGGAGAATCTGAATCAATAACTGATAAAGATCAAATATTACAGCCTATACTATGGATTAAGACCCTATGTGTGATTGATAGGTTTATTGTGCCAACATGGCCAATATGAACATGTGGGATTAATATGGTTGCAGTTTAATTGGAGGGCAAAGTGATACATGGCTCAGCAAGCCCCATCTATCTCTCTCTTGCTCTCTAGTGATTGGATCAGTATGTGGCTGCCTTAGCTAGCTTTCTGCTTCAACTTGTGTGTTACACTACCTGTGGGACACTCCGCCCATGGACCGCGTCACTAGAGCTTTAGGTTCATTCAAGACCTGCTTCATCAAACTGCTGGTATATACATTGCTTGAGATGGGGACTATCAAATCCTGTCATCTGGCTGACTATTGGTGACCCACACTGTTGTTTTCTGCCTGTGGAAGGATTGCCTGCATTGCTCTATGGAAGACTCAGAGGTCTGCTTCCTTGACCTTGGACCCTGCAGTCTTTGTGAGTTGAAGGACTTCCAGTATATTAGCTGTGTCATGGAACTGAGTTGAACTGAGGCCTCTGTATTGCTGTGTGGACTACTTAGCTGTTATATTCCTTTGTGCTATCTATCTATAAAATCATAAGTGTTCTGATTTTGTTTCTCTAGAGAAACCTGCCTAACACACTATGTAAAGAAAATCAAAATCC
>NW_022103908.1:15632049-15633545 GCF_000313985.2 Echinops telfairi | reverse complement strand
GCAGGCAAGACATCAAGTGATGCATCATATTGGGTAAATCTGATGCACAATATCCCTCTCTCAACAGGTCATTAAAAATTATGTAGTACCAGGGACTTACAAAAACAAACACAAACATCGGTCCAGTAATGGGTTTTGGGCTAGCACTAAATCCTAGCTCCAACTTAAGAACAATTAGTTCTTATATCATGGGGCCTCAGGAAGGGAATACATAATATATGGGTGCGGTAGAAAAATGTGGCAAAGAAATGAGATCCCGGGTATCAGAAAAAGTAGCATCTGGGGTCTTAAAGGCTTGTCTCCAAACATGTAGTAATCTAAGTGAAATGTCAATTAAGTCAACATGGAAGAAGCACACCATCATCAGCCATAGAAGGATTGTAAATCGAAGAAGGTATTCATTAGTATCAGAGACCAAATATTGAGAATCTCATTTGCAGAAGGCTATGGATGACAATGGAATCCCAAGATACATTTGTGGAAACTACCTAGGAAATATGTACTTCCCACAAATGTCATCCCTCTATCCATAATTGATGAATGGTAGGGAAGTGGTTACTAAACAGTGTACATTGGAGAAATAAGTATAGAAAATCAAAGCAATGTATTTGACTTGAATCGTTAAAACTTTGTAAGTTGTTTCCCCTCCGATGCATGATGGACTAGAGATAGTTTTCAACATTTTCTATACTTTTGTTGTTGTTGTTATGTGTTTGTTTGTTCATATTAGAGTTTATCTCATACGTGTTATGTCATTGGGGGTCACTCCCTTGAAATTGTGTTGTATGTCTTTCTGTTGTTTGGTATATGAAATGCAGGACTGATGAACCTATAGGGACAGCAATTAGAATAAGTTGTTGTTTTATTAATTTGGGGGAGGGGTACAGTGGTGATGGTGGTGGGGTGGGGGTAAAAAGGAGACAATGTCAAACAATCCAGGAAGAAAAAGAATGTTTGGAAGCTGATTGTGGTAGCAATTGTACAATACTGCTTGACATAATTGAACTATGGAATGATATGATATATGTATGAACTCCCAATTAATAATTAATTAAATAAATATTTTTTAAAATATTGAAAAGCAATAGTGTCACTCTTAGAACTAAAGTTCACTTGATCCAAGCAAGGTATGATATTTTCAATTGCCTCATTTACATGTGAAAGTTGGATTTTGAATAAGGAATATGGAAGAACAGAGGTCTGTGTTTAAATTGTGGTGTAGCAAAGAATATTGAAAGTTCCATGGATTGCCAAAATGCTAAATCTTTCTCTGAAGAAGAATGCCCAGTGGGCTCCTTAGTGGCAAAGGTAGCAAGACTTCGTCTTACATACTTTGGACTTGTTCTCAGGAGAGACCAGTCCCTAGAGAAAGACATCATGCTTGATAATGCAGAGGGGCATTGAAAAAGAGGAAGGCCCTGGACAAGATGGATTGACATAATGGCTGCAACAATAAACACAAGCACAAGAACAATGTAAAGGACCAGGTAGTGTTT
>NW_022103908.1:15629388-15631355 GCF_000313985.2 Echinops telfairi | reverse complement strand
ATAAAGGCATGTACATATGTAAATATATTTATATATGAGGATGGGGAAATAGATCTATGTGCACATATTTATAGGTTTAGTATTAAGGTAGCAGATGGACATTGGGCCTCCACTCAAGTACTCCCTCAATGCAAGAATACTTTTCTTTTTATTTATCTATACTCATCTCAACTCAACTCACTACCATTGAGTTGATTCAAAATCATAGAGACCTAATTCGACAACGTAGACCTACCACTGTGGATTTCTGAGGGTTTAAATCTTTAAGGGACCAGAAAGTTTCATCTTTCTCTAGCTGAGTGGCTAGTGAACTCGAACCACCAACCTTTGGCTTAACATTCATTTATAAGTATGTACATGTATATATACACACAGATATGCAACTTGTTGTAATAATTGCATATTTATTTAAAAACAGAGGTAAATAAGTATTGAACAATGCCTTAGCCTTTGACTGACTTGTAGGACAGAGTAAAACTGTCCATTAAGATTTCCTCGGATGTAAATGTTTAGGATGCAGAAAGCCTCATCTTTCTTCTCCAGTGAGACTGATGGTTTAAACCACTGATTTTATGGTTGAAAGACCAATGCTTAGCCCACTACATTGAATTCAAGGAAGGCTTGTTTATGAATATTTATGATCTCTATATTGAAAATACGATAAAGAGTACAAAAGATAGACATGTGTAGACACACTGTGAGATTGTTTCAGTAATATAGTGAGATGATAAGTTATTAGAAATAGAAGTGACAATTTATTCTTATGTGTTGGAAGGTAAAGTCAACAGGACCTCTTGACAAGTGAGCTGTCATCTGACTTCAGAGATTTCAGCCTTAGCAAATAAAACTATTAAGGTGTCACGAAGAGAGAGGCTCACGAATGTGAGAAGGCAATTTGAACGATAGACGACTGATGATGTTACACTGAAATAGTGGTGGCAACTTTGGACATCTTCGGTTAAACTTTTCTGAGTAAATAGAAAGTAAAAAGTCAGAATAGATGAGAAAGTGATGGAGGCTTTTGAAAGAAATGAGATTAAACTGGTGTAAAGGAAAGTAGAGAAAATAATGGGATATAAAATGGAAAATCATGACTAGATGATACTAAGAATCCATGTAAAGTTCACAATAATGAAATTAAAGAGAGAACACTTAGTGGTTTGGTTGTGTTCACTGATTCACATTTAGCTCTATGAGTGCATAAGTCCAGAGTAGCCTAGGAATTTGATTTAATTTTATAAGTTTCAAAAGTAGTTATGAAAACGTGAGATGGGGAAAGGGACATGATGGTGCCCAGAAGGTATTATTATAATTAGTGCTCAGAATATACACTGAATAGGAAAGAAGAGAGTTTATCAAAGAAAGGAGAGGTAGTGACAAATAGTAAGATCAATACATGGAAGCCTGTGTGTCAAAAATTGTTGTATCAGGCCATTCACTGGTATAAGCTGGAAGTACAGGAAGTTATATAGAAGAAAATGCAACATTTTAATATCAGAGCAATTTAAAATGTGTAGATCCTCCCTGATTCTTGAAAAGGAGTTTCCTTCATAACAGTTGTTCAAGTAATACTTTAATAGTAAAGTTATTACTATATTTTTGCAGCTTTCTTTGTGTTTTTATTTGCAAATATACCTATGTTTGCACATAGGCTTGATGATATGAATCATGAAGAAATTATTTTGCACCTGTGTCTCTACGTTTTTGTAGAGAGGTCCTGATTTGTTTGGTTGTTGATTAGTTTCCAATTCTTTTTTTTTTTTTTTTTTTTTTTTTAAATCATTTTACTGGGGGCTCATACAACTCTTATCAGAATCCATACATACATCCATTGTGTCAAGCACATTTGTACATTTGTTGCCATCATCATTCTCAAAACATTTACTTTCTGCTTGAGCCCTTGGTATCAGCTCCTCATTTTTTCCCCTCCCTCCCCTCTCCTCCCTCCCTCATGAGCCCTTGGTAAT
>NW_022103908.1:15622931-15628965 GCF_000313985.2 Echinops telfairi | reverse complement strand
AACCAAGCAGGTTTACACCTAGAGCTAAGATTTACAGCAGCTTCTATCATTGCACTAATTCCAACTAATGGTTTTATAGAACAGAAATGCTCCGTGGAGTTTATTATTTATAATTTTTATGTAAACAACCAGACCTTTCTTTAGAGGCATTGCCAAATTTTATGCTACTAGCACAATAAGAACTACTTGCCCCACCCAAGGACTTTAGGGAGGAAATGAAATGATATACAGGAGAATTTATAATTTCCTCAAAGGAAATTGGATAAATAGTAATAGTTATTAGCATTATCCACTAGAAAAAAGGCACACTTTTATACTCATGCATTTACTTTCTAGGTTAGAGAAGAATTCTTAACAAGGATTGGATAACATTTTTATGATGGCTAATCTCATGACACTTTACTTGTATTGAGTTGATCATTTGATGGATATGTCTTAAAATGATATTCAAATACATTTGGCATCACACAGATAACATAGTGCTTCCTTCCAAACTCTACTAATATATTACAGATTTTATTGGAAAATGGGTTTATTATATTATTTTTAAATTTAAAAGCATAGAAATACTTTAACATGTAAAAATGTATGTGCTTATATGCACATTTAAAATAAAACAATTATCATTTGTATATAAATGCTCTCTATATACCTTTCTTTAAATGACAGAATAGAAATATGCTATGTCGAAATCTTTAAAAATATAATGCACTAGCATATTTATAATATGTGTAGTATGTTTAGTAAAAATATGGTTTTTGGAATGGACAAATTATTTTTGTTAAATTATGGCTTTTCTCGGTGTAAATTTAGAATTCCAAACCAGAGAGAGAATGTCTTATATAACACCCACACAGACAAAAAGCAAGGAGCTATATTTCAAGAAGGTTAAGTCACCTTTATTTGAATCTCAAAACTAGATTGCCCAAAACAAAACTATCATCTCAGAACTGCTTGCAGTCTGTTGGCAAATTTATTAGTTATCTGTTTGGGAGACAAGGTAAGCTGAGGAAAATAGGAGATGGAAAGCAAGAAATTGGCACAAAATCTTACATTTGCAATTTCTTGAAGATGAATACGCACAGGAGAATTCAGTATGTCCTAAATGATGTCAGTAATAGCACATTTTGCCAACATAATGAAATAATTCCAATAACTTATATGTAATATTTCTTACAAAGTCAATGAGCAAATTTAGTAATCATATCTCCCCAGGTTACAGTTAAGATATGAAATTGTTATTTTTACATGACAGGTAAGTAACCAGTTTCCTTTAATTAGACTAGATTAAGAGAAATGAAATGCTTTTGAAAATAGCAGTGGAATGGAATGTTGTCTTTCATCAGGAGCAGAATCATGTTAATGTCTTATGCTGTCTAGTTACCATGACAAATGGGCTGTAGTACATGCACACTTTAATTATTAACGCTGAAATTTGCTGAAATTGAAGTATTACTCTTAGGAAGAGCTATTACTACTGAAATGACCCATTTAATGGTGACCCATGGTATCAAAGTACACATTTAAATTGTTAATTAATAACAGCCCATTTCTGAAAATGTTAGCATGGGAGTTCAATAAAAATGCTAAGTAGGTCTCAAAAACCGCAGACAGTGTATTGACATATTAATTTACATTACTTATGTTAAACGTTTTAGTGGTGTTAGATACAAAGTCAAGACAATAATAATAAAAAATATTTTTAAATTAGCACCCAAAGGGTAAATTGCTAATCTTAGAAACTCCTTTTATTTTTTAATGTTTAGATTTAAAATATTTGCATGCAACGTGTTGTTTTTTTTAAAATTCACGGTCTACAGGAGAACAGTAACAACAGAGAAGAGGGAATCTTTTGGAATGATACATCATGATACTGATGAAGGATTTTTTTCCTGATAAGGGATTTCTGAGGAAATGATGGGTGGTGTGTATATAGAGAACAACTCGCGGCCATCATGTCGATTCTGACTCACAGCGACACCATAGAAAGAGTCGAACTCTCCGACTGTGTGTAACTGTGGGTTTCCAAGGCGGGTGACTCTTTAAGGGATAGACAGTTTCCTCTTTGTTCTGTGGAGTGGGTGGAGGTTTGGGACTTCTGTGTGGTATGCAGCCCAACACAAAACCATTACACCACCAGATGTATGTGCATAGTTCCTCCTAGATGACCTCCTCTAAACTCCGGTGCAAAAACCTGCAGTTCCAGACCAATTCTATTGCTTTTATACTTTTCTAGTACAGGGGAATGTAAATCTCTATAGAGTACAAATTAATTAAATTGTGAAATAGCATATCACAAAACAAAACAAAAAGACAGCTAAATTTGGAAATCCATATGCTGACATTTATATTCCAGAATCAACAATATGTTGTTTGTATTTAATTAATACAATGGAATATTAGCCAGTCATATAGAAAAACATCTTAATACATTATGGCATAGATGAACTGGGAAAAAAGTGAACTGAATGAGAAAAGTAGATACAAAAGACTAAATATTTTATGATTTTACTTCTTTAGAATGCTCAGAATAGACAAATTCATAGAGCTCAGAGTTCATTATCGATGACTAAGAGTGGGTAGAAAGAGATGTAGAGAGGTTTTGCATAAAGAATACACTTTTTTGGGTTGTTGTTAAGGGTGATAAAAATTAGATTCAGAAGAATTAACAATACATTTAGGTAATTTTCAGTTAATCTTTGTATATGCTCTGTGGCTTAGGTGTAACTTCATGTGTCTCAGGATCACGAACAGACTATTCTTTCTGCATTGAGTGTTCTTGACACATTATAAAAAAAGTCAATTGACCTTATATTAGTTTATTGTGGAATATCAAGGGTCCTAGTATATTTCAGTTCTCTAGTTTCCCAAAGAAAGTATCTCCTGTGCTTCTACTCCTGATCTTTCGATTCCTATTATGGACCTCAGTCAGGCTCTTTTGATCTAGACATCTATAAATGCTTAGTTTTTTTGGACATTGACAGCCTTTTCTCATGCCATATGATCTGAGACAGGTCAAATATAGACCAACAACTTGGTTTAGTTTGGCCATACAGCTTACTATTGAATAAATTCTGCTCTATTCCATATGACAACAGAAGCAAGGCTTCCTTTCTGTGGACATCACAGCCCGAGACCTCAACTAAGTCACAGAGCAGAGGCTCGTAGACAGCCCAGGTTTCACAACAATCTTGATGCAGCTTTTTTAATTTTTAAAATTCAGATATATGATTTTCAAATACTTTTTCACAACCCCAAAGCTGTCTCCTGTTAGTGAAAAAGTATTCAATGACAAAGTTTTTAATTTTGAAGAAATTCAAATGATATATTTTGTCTTCTAGAGTTCATGCTTTCAGTGTCATATCCATTTTTTAAAACTGTTTCAGATTTCCTGACATAAAACATTATCACTAAGCTGTGGTAACCAAAATAGTATAGTACTTGTATAAAGGTATACAAGAGGCTATAAAAACTTCATTAAAATTTCGAATTAGAAGATAATTGAATTTTTTGCATCCACTTTGTGTGTGTTTGTATTTATTATGTATGTGTGTGCATATGTATATATGTGCATATATGTTTACATAAGTGTGCATATATATACAATATATATTCATTTATGTAAATGTATAATATATATAAGCATATGCATCCATATATTCATATATAAATACATATACATGAATTACACACAGGTATAGACTATACATATGCATACATTGTTTATATATATACATCCATATATATTGATGTAATAACTTGCATATGCAGAAGACACAACCTTGTTTACTGAAAGATTGAAGCACTTGCTGGTGATCAGGGATTCCAGTCTTCAGTATGGCCAACAACTCAATGTAAAAAAAGACCCAAGTACCCCAACTGGACCCATAGGCAACATCATGAGAATGGAGAGAAGATTGAAGTTGGAAGGGTTTTTTTCCTTGCTTGGATGTATAATCAGTGCTCAGAGAAGTAGCAGTTAAGAAATCAAATGTGAATTGCTTTGAACAACTCAAATCTGTCTTGGAAGAAGTAAGGACTAAATGCTCCTTAGAAGTGAAGATGATGAGACTTCATCTTAAGTTCTTTTGCTATGCTGTCAGGAGAGACAGAGCTCTGAAGAAGGACATCGTGCTTTTCACAGTAGAGGGACAATGAAAAGGAAGGCCCTCGACAAGATGAATTGACCTGGTCGCTGCAGCAACGGGCTCATTGGTACATACCAGGCAGTATTTCTTTTCTATTGATCATAATGTCGCTATGGGTTAGAACCAATTTGATGTCACCTAACAACAAACATGCATGCATGTGTAGATATGTTTTTAAGAATGTGTGTGACGTGCCGAAAGATGGCAACGATGTAGGGACATCCGTCTTCAGTTCTCTGTGAGTGGTTGCAGGGCATGTGGGTGAGAGGACCAGTTTGGGGGATTCAGAACAATCCCTGGTCTTGAAGTGCCCCAGGGACCTTTTGCTGGCTTTCCCACAAGTGGTTCAGCTGCATTCACCATGACACGCATGACCCTGGATTTTCCCACACTTTAGACCCATGCATCACAATAACTTGTTTCCCAGCGTAGGCAACACATGCCAGTTTCCCTGGTTCTATCCAGCCCTGGAAACCCTACAAACCCTCCCTTTCCACTACCACATGCTTGTTACTGTTCCCTGCATGACCCACCCCAATCCATTGAGTTGCTTCCTCCCATTCCCCCTGACGACCCACTTATACCCGTGCATGGCCACCTGGCTGCACCAACATGTGCAACCCACCAATGCCCCAGTGCCACCTGCAAGTGACTCCATGCCACCTGCATGTGAGGCCCCTCACCACCCATATATTCCCTGAGTTGGAAGGAGGCCCAGGATATTATTCCTCTCTAGCATACCACAAGGACATCTGTGTGGACTTCTGAGGCCCCTGGACAATGTAGACCACTGTGGGCAGCAGATCTGAATTCAAATTGGGATAATTCCCTTGTGAAGACCCTGTATACTCCCCTAATAGCAATCACACAACTAGGCCCTTTAGTGAGCTAACCCCAGCTACCTAGAGAGAAAGCCTGCCCCAGTGAGACAGAGATTCTGCTTAAACCTGTATTATAGCTGGCTCTAGATGATAGTTAAACTTATTCTTATTAAATTCTGAGAAAGAAAACACAGAGGAATTGGAGCTCAGTAAATCAAGGTTACAAGGTAACCTTCCCTACCCTCCCCTGCAACCCAAGAATCCTTTATCCAGCAAAGCTTTTCATCAAATTGAATGAGAAATAAAAGTGTTCTCAAATAAGGAAATGTTTAGAGAATACATAAAAGTAAAAGTAGCATAACCAAAAATACCATTCAGTTCTTTATAGGCAGAAAACCCAAAACTGCAGCACACAAACATGAGATCACCACAGAATGCAACAATAACTAGAAACCCAAACACAGAAAATAGCACACAAGATATCATAGATCAGAAGAAGAAACGAAGACAGGATTAAACTCTTCACAGACTTACAACACCCTATAAACTGGGAAGAAAAAAAGATCAAATACAAACAGTAAAAGATGACAGCATCTAATCTGCAATTTGATTTAATTACACTGAATATTAATGGGCTAAATGAGCCCATGAAAAGACAAAGAGTAGCAGACTGGATTAAACAGCAAAATACAGCATGCTGCTGCCTTCAAGAGACACATCTCAAAGTCACAGACAAAAATAGACTGAGAGTCAACTGCTGGTAAAAAATATTTACAAAGATAATGGCAATAAAAAAATTTAAAAATCGTGGTTGGCAATATTAATCTCTGAAAAAAAATAGAAGTCAAGGTACACAAGAGAAGGAGAGATAATTTGCATTACATAATGCACAAGGGGTCATTAGACTAAGAACACGTAACCATAATACACTTATATATGCCTGTGGCTGTTACATAATCTTCTGTGAACTTAAGCGAAGGGGTGAAATCTAGCCTGTCAATGAGGTCATAGTCAATGAGGCCTCTATGTGGGCATGTTCTTCTCATGAGGACTCTGGGACTTTTT
>NW_022103908.1:15620095-15622232 GCF_000313985.2 Echinops telfairi | reverse complement strand
TAAATCAAGCTTGAGAAACTTCATTCAATCCATCTTCTCTGATCACTGTGCACCAAGATGGAAATCAACAATAAATAGAATAGATAAATAAAGAAAATAACTTGGAGACTAAATAACTCAATTCTCATAAAGAAATGAGTAATGGTCCAAATAAGAGAGGAAATTAGTAAATTCCTAGAAACTAATGAGAATTTTAATACAACATACCAAAACCTATAGAAGACAGCAAAAGCATTTATCAGAGGCCCTGTTATTGCAATAAATACACAAATGCAAAAAGAGGAGAGGATCATGGTCACTTTCCTAACAGAGCACTTCCAATAATTAGAATAGAGGCAGCAGCATAATCACTCCAACAACAAAAGAAAAGAAATCATAAAAATAAGAGCAGAAATAAATGAATTGGAAAACAGAAGAACAATGGGGAAAAACAACAAAACAAGAAGCTAAGTCTTTGCAAGGATTAACAAAAAGGGAAAATTGCTAGCAAATTTACCAAAGGAAAATAAGGAGCACGTGTCAATGTCAAGAATTAGGGATGAAACAGGGAAGGTCACAATGGACCCCAATAAAATAAAAATATAAATAACACAGTACTATTAAAGACTGTATGCTAACAAATTCAAAAACATGGGAGACATGGAAAGATACTTAGATAGCACTCTCTACCTGAATTATCGCATATGGACATTAAGAACTTGAACATACCCACAGCAAAAGAAGAAATAGATAAGGTCATCAAGAAGCTCCCAATTAAAGAAGCCCCAGTTCAGATGGCTTCACAAGATAACTCTACCAAGCATTCAGAGAAAAACTGACACCAACCCTACACAAACTCTTCCAGAACACAGAAAGGGACAACAAACTCCCAAATTCATTCTAGGAAGCCAGCATAGCCTGGGCAAAGAACCCACAAGAATAGAATGCTACAGATCAATACCTTCCATGAACATAGATGAAAAACTGCTCAGCAAAACCTTGGCCAATAGAATCCAACAATATCAAATAATAATAATACACTATGGCCATGTGGGATCCATATCAGGGATGTAGAGACAGTTTAACATTCAAGAATAGTTAATGTAATTCATCATATTAACAAGAAAAAGAACAAGAACCATATGATCTTATCAACTGATGCAGAAAAAGCACTTGATAATATCCAACGCTCATTCCTAATAAAAACTCTCAAGAAGATAAGATTGGGAAGGAAAATTCTCAAGACAGAAAAATACCATACAAAAAAACAATAGCCAATATAACATTCAATGCAGAAAAGTTGAAAATATTTCCTCTGAATAAAGGGTCCCAACAAGGTTATTCCTCTTCCCCACTTTTATTCAACATTGTGCTGGAACTCCTAGCCAGTACCATAAGACGATGGTAAGAGATCAAGGGAGTAGAATTGGGTAAAGGAGAATTGAAGCTTTCTCTATTTGCAGACAATATTTTTTTTATACATTGAAAATACCAACGTGTCCAAAATAGGATTACTGGAAACAATACAGGTGTCTGGTAGTGTATCAGGACAAGCTTAACAAGCACAAATCAATTGGTTTCCCACATACCATTGATGGGAATACAGAAAAAGAAATCAAGGAAACAATACCATTCATCATAGCCACAGATAAGTTGAAATACTTAGGAATAAACCAAACCAATGGAGGTAAAGGCTTGTACTAAGAAAACTACAGAACATTAGTACAAGAAACCAGAAGGGAGCTATACAAAATAGAGGAAGATCCCATGTTGGTGGATCAGAAGACTAAATATTGTGAAAATGTCAATATTATCTAAAGCACTAGACAGATTCAGTGCAATCCCAACCAAATCCCAGGACTATACTACAAAGAAATGGGGAAAAATTATCACTAACTGGAGAGAGAAGCCCAGGACAGGTAAAGAAGCCCTCACAAAGAGCAAAGTAGGTGTTCTTGCTCTACATGACCTCAAAACAGCCTGGTGCTGGTATAATGATAGCTATGCAGAACAATGGATCAGAAACATAAACATCTGTATAAGGAAAATTGATTTTTGACAAAGGGCCCCCAATAAAATATATGGGAAGCAGACACCCTCTTCAATAAATGGTGTTGAAAAGTTGAATATCCACGTGCAGAAGATGCAGACAAGACCC
>NW_022103908.1:15615101-15617624 GCF_000313985.2 Echinops telfairi | reverse complement strand
ATGATTGGAGAAAGTGTCTGCTCCATACACACAATGGAATGTTATGCATCCCTGAAAAACAGCAATGGAACCATAAGAAACCTCAAGTCATGTAGGGATCTGGAAAACATTATGCTGTGTGAAGTTATGCAAGCACAAAAGGACAAATAGTGTATGTGTCCACTGAGGTGGAAACAAGCAGAAAAATGAGCAGAGGCTAAAGCTTGCAGGCCATCCAGTCTTCTGCCCGGGATCAGACAGTCTGGTAGAGCGGAAGGGTCAGTGACAATGAACCTCACACCATCAGCTCCAGGTATGTATAGTGTAGGTCACTTAGCTGGAGGACACCTTACACAGCTGGAATCAAATGGACAGGGGTGAGAGGTGGATACTCTTGGTTGAGTGGCTACAGACTGAGGTCCCTTAGAGAGGGAGGTAGCCCTGTCAGAAGGAGGAGATTTACTGATGGGAAGGGTACCATGAAAGTGGGGAGAGTGAGTGGTCAAGCTACAGGGAACATAGGTTCATGTCTGTTGAGGGAAAGGGAGGGAAGACTGACCTCCAGGTGGGGGGAGGAGAGACTGCGGATGCTCTTGGGCTGGGTGCCATGAAGCCCTGGGACACTGGATTCTGCATCTTCAGGGCACAAGGCATGCTCCAAAAGCTGCATCAGTGTGCTCACATGGGGAAACACCACTGGGTGAACTGGACTCTAGTTCAGACACACTTGCAACCTGAGTACTTAAGCTGGAAAACACATGGTATCTAAGGAAGTAGAAGACAGTTGTACCTAGAGCAGTGAACCATTGGTTGGTGGACAAACAAGATCTTGTTACATCAGTGCCATGTTTGCCGTATTCAGTCTGAGATGTTCACCCTCCTGACACAATTGCTAAAGAAAAAACGGGTGCATAAGCAAATGTGGTAAAGAAGGCCAATGGTGACTGCTATTGACAGATATAGCATCTGGGGTCTTAAAGGCTTAAAGTTGCACAAGGCACCATTCAGCAGAGAACCAACAAACCCACATGGAAGAAGAACACTGCCAGTGAGGTCATAAGGAGTCATCAGGACCGGGTAATAGGCATCAGAAGAGACATAACAAATAAACAAGCAAAAACATATTGTTGAGAATGAGGAGAGTTGGAGCAAACTGTAGACAATGGAACAATCTGTAGACAATTAAACATCTGTATCCCATCTGTAGACAATGGAACAATCCCCCCCAGAGGGGCCACAGGGAAGAGATGAGTCAACCAGGGTGCAATAAAGCATTGATGAAACACATTATATCCCTCTGGTTCCTTGAAGCTTCCTCACACCCCACAACCATGACCCCAGTGCTGCTTCTCAAATCAGACAAGACTGGAACATGTACACAGGTATGGGAAAGAGATGGGAGTTCACGACACACAGAATCCAGGAACAGGAGTTGGAATAGTAATACCAGAAGGGTATGGGGAAGAGAGGGGGGGGAAGGTAGAAAGGGAAACTGATCGTAACGACAGACACATAACCATACACCCTTCTCCAGGGGGAAGAACAACAGAAAAGATTGGGGAAGTGAGACAGTGGTTGGTGTGAGATATGAGAATAATGACAACTTATAATCTATCAAGGGGTTATGAGGGTTGAGGGGGGAAAAAGAGGAGCTGATACCAAGGGTTCAATAGAAAGAAAATGTCTAGAAAAGAATGAAGGCAACATAGGTACAAATTCGCCTGATGCAAACGATGTATGGACTATAACAAGAGTTATAAGAGTCCCCAATAAAGTGGTATTTTCATTTTTTAAAAATTGGATCTTTTCTAATTTCAGTTAAGTAGTCATTAATGAATCAATTCAATCAGAGTTAAAATCGTGATCAAAATACAATCTATGGATTTTCAGCCCATGAAATTAAATAACATACTACATTATTTTTACCCCAGTGCTGGGAAGCCATGCAGTTTGTATGTCATCCAAACTTCTTTAGAATCTAAGCTATCGAGGTGGCAGGGGCACACTCTTAGGAATAAAATCCCATATGGTTATGGAGTTGGCACTTTCATTTGAGCCTTATGCTTTTAACACAGAGAATATTTACAATAAATTGTGGAAAAGTAAATATGAAATATTAGTTGAGATATGAAACATTCAATGTTTGTAACAGTATTAATTATTTTTGAAACCTACCATTATCAATAAAGTAATGCACATGAAAAAAGAAGTATCATTCTAGCAATCCTTTGATGGACATTCGGTTATATTTTGCTTATATTTGTGTATATTAGGGTGTATCTCTGAGGCATGCTGCCATTGGAGTGATCCTCTTGAAGCTGTGCTGTTTGTTTCTCTATTTTTTCAGTAAATAAAACCAGAGACGTTGAGACTATAGGAAAGGAAAACATTAGAAGGTTTTGTGGGGAGTGGCAAGTGGGGAGATAAGGAAATGTCATTAAGAAGCCCAAGAAGGAAAAATATGTTTGGAGATTGATTATGGAAGCAATTGTACAATTACGTTTGACTTGATTGGACTGTGGAATGTTATGATATATGTATTAA
>NW_022103908.1:15612248-15614209 GCF_000313985.2 Echinops telfairi | reverse complement strand
GTGGGGGAGGAATGCTCTAGGATAAATGTGGTGGTGATTGTACAATTTGCCTTGCTATAATTAAACTGTTGAACTACTCAGTTGTATGATATGTGAATTTTGTGCCAATAAAACTGTTGGAAAAAAATTAACTCAAAACAGTAATGACATAAAGAAAAAGCTAAACAAGTGGATTTTTTCTGGTTTATGACAAAAATTAATTAAATACTGTAGAAGGTTTGATAAGGTCTGAAAGGTGGGTGTAAACATGCACAACCACTTTTACATCTTTAACATGAGCTTTTGAAACCACAACTTGACTAGCTATTTATTCATAAATCTATGCAATATACATTAGGATGTTCATCATACCACTTGTCTTTCAGCTTATCCTACTGTGGTGCATGGATATTGCCATTACATTGCTATGCCAACAAAATTGTAAATGCAATTGTGGTCACTCATGTGGTGGTCTCAGCAAAGCTTATAAAGTATAAACTATAAAAGGTTCCTTGTAATAGACACCCAAACACTTGGCCAGTATAAACATCATGGATAACAGCAGAACATTGTCTAGTATTGTGCTGTACATTAGTCATTCCGTTTGGGAGGTACTCAAAATACTACTGGGAAAGAATTGTCTCCTCCATGTAGAGTAGACCTTAATGACACGGATGGTGTAAAGCAAAGGGGTTTTGTGCAATTCAAAATGGTCAATAACAGTCCATTTTATCTCAGAGTGGTTAGAGTACAGATCTGTATGTGTTCCATTACATTTTTTATAATTTCCCATTTTTGTAGGTTTATCCTGAACATAAAGAGATCAGACACAGCTATAAACACCCATTTTAATAGTATAAATGTATAAAAATGGGACATTATTTAAAGTGGAATTAATCAAATACTGATCCATAATCTAGGCACTACTGAACTAAAATGGACTGGTATTGACCTTTTTTCCTTTTTAATTAATCAGCAATTAATACATATATCATATCATTCCACAGTTCAATCATGTCAAGGAAAATTGTACAACTTCTATGACAATCAGTTTCCATGCATTCTCTTTCTTCCTGGACTCCTTAACATCATCCCCCCCTTACCTTACCCCACCCCCAAGATACCCTCCACTCCCAAAACCTGATTCTACTTTCTGTCCCCATTGGTTCATCAATCCTGGGTTTCATACACAGAAAAACATACAACATGACTTCAAGAGGGTGACTTCCAATGGCATAACTCCTCTGAGGTATGCCCAAATGTGAACAAACAAAAACCAAGCTAAACAATGTAAACCTAACATACAGAAAATGTTGGAACCCAGGCGAGGTCCAGCATGCATCAGAGGAGGGGGCAACTGACACAGTTTTAACTGTCCAAGTCAGCTTTATGCCTTTGATCTTCTATACTCATCTCTCCAATGCATGCTGTTTAGTGACCTCTTTTCCCGAAATCTTCACTTGTGAATAGAGGGAGTTCCCAAGAGACTTATTTCCTATGTAGTTCCAACAAATGAATTTGGGCTCCCACTGTCATCCATAGCCTTCTGCAAACCAGATTCTCACAATTTAGGTTCTGATAGTAATATTGGCGACTGATGATGCTGTGCTTCTTCCTTGTGGACTTGGTTGACATCTCTTTAGATGGCTGCTTTTTGGAGATAAGTCTATACAACCCTACGTATGTGCCATTTTATCTGATAGCCGGGCACCATCTAATTTTTCCACATTTTTCCATAGCATCCGTATCTTATGTGTTTCCTTCCTGTGGGCGAGTATTGAGCAGTGGCCATGATGTAAAAAGTAATTGTTCTTAAGTTGGGGCTAGGATTTAGCCCCAAACCCCAAACCCCAAACCCCTTCCTGACTCTAGGTCTTTTTTTTGTTTTGGGTTGCTATTTTAATTTATTATTACTTGAAAATTAATACATATATCAAAAAAATACATATATCATTCCATAGTTCAATCACATCAAGCAGAAT
>NW_022103908.1:15605102-15610436 GCF_000313985.2 Echinops telfairi | reverse complement strand
ACCTCTGAGATACACCCTAATATGAACAAACCAAAACAAAATAAAGCAGAGTGACTGTCACAGGTTTGCTAGAATAATACATTTTTTAACACAGCATATAGGGCATATATGTAGCAAGACCTGTTTGTCTACCAACAGTTCACTAATCTTGGTACAGCTGTCTTTTGCTTCCTCAGAGACCATGAATTTTCTGACTAAAGTCCTCAGGTTACAATTGTGTCTGAGGTAGAGTCCAGTTCCCCTAGTTGAGTTTCCCCACTGGATTTTACTGATGTTGCCTTTGCAGCCTGAAGATCCAGGATCAGTGTCCCAGCACTCCACAGCACCCAGACTGGGCTTCCAGAATATCCTAGGTCAGTGTGTCCCATCTGGTGCATACCACCAAAGACAGTCTCCAGCTAGTTCCCCCTAAAGTATTTTCAGTCACTCTTCCTCCCACCTGGAGGAGAACCTTCCATGGTCTCCTCCCAACAGACGTGCATTTGTGCTCCCCCAGAGGCGTTTGCTCCCTCTCCATCCTCCTGGGGGGCTTTCCCCTCCATGTCCCTCCTCCCTCTGATAGGGCTGTCTAACTGTCTGGAGGGACCTTATCAACGATTTACATGCCAGCCACTCAGTAAACACCTCTTGATAATTTGATCCCAACTAATGTGAGTTGCCCTCTGGGCAAGTGACCTTCAAAAGGTATTGACCATTTTTAATTGGACAATGCACTGTATCATGAATGACAAGTTGAGCAGGAATGGTGTCACTTTTATTGTTGAAAAGAACACTGCAAGATTTATCATGAAGAATAATTAAGTCATTAAAAGGATAGTGTCGCATCAAAGACCAGTTATTATCACTCTAATTCAAATTTAAGAAGAAACTACTATTTTCAAGGATAAAAACATTAAAGATTTTTACCAATTTCTGTAATCTGAAATTGGTCAATCAAAATGCATTGATAACAATTGGCTTTTGGAATGTGAATGTTAGAAACAATATGGCAAGTAGGTTGGACAATATGGCCTTGGTGATAGAAATTTTGTGCTAGATTGAATGATAGAATTTTGCAAGATGAGTGATTTACAAATTGCTAACACATTTTCCTCAAAAGCATAAACCTGGATTTAGAAACCTTGGTGTTGTAGTGGCTTACCGTCAGCAGTTCAAAACTACCAGATGTCCCACTGGATAAAAAGATGAGGCATCACGCCTCCATAAAGATGTATCATCTCAGAAACCCCAAAGTGCAGTTTTGCTCTGTCCTACTAGTGTCACTATGTGTCAGCACTGACATGAGGGAAATGAGGGTTGTTTGTTGTTGTTTTTTTGCTTTTGGATAAGTGTGGGCTTAACCAGATGAAATACATAGGATTAAAATGGACTATATGTGTACATAAAAGATAATAAAAATTAATATTATCGAGAAACAGTTCATGAGCAGATTGCAAGACCATGTTGTTTATAAATATTAGGACAGGAATAAAAGGAAAGTTGAGCCAGAGCAGAGGTTTTAATGAAGAGGGTTTATTAGAGTTAACGACCCACCTTCCCCAGGTGTTTAGATTAGAATGAGAGTCAAGGGGGCAGGGTGAGGGTAGATCGGAAGACAAAGTGAAGAAAGAACTGCCCAAAGTAAGAAAGGGAGAGCTAGAGAGAAAGAGACAGGGACAGTGACCAAACAAGAAGGTGAAGGTCAGAGAAAGAGCGGGTGAACAAAGGAATCCCATGTTTATAAACTTTTGGGACAGAAATAAGTGATTATGTTAAAAGGAGCCCACATTTCCCCCCACTGGCTGTGGCACCATCGGCGTGGTGAAGAGATGGGGGAAGGTTTCAGTGAGATGTGTTGTGAAGGAGAGGTTTCAGGTTTGCTTCTTGGGGATAGAGAAGCGGTTGGAGACACTGGCTATGGCTGAGGACTGTAGCGTTACTGCCGGGCCCTTTCATAAGGAGATTTCATTTGAATTGAATGAAAATTAAAACAAGTATATAAGAGCTAAAGTATGGCCATAAGTGTCACTTACAAAAACATCATACCTGAGAAAATGAATGGATCATTAAAAAATACAGGAAGGTATGAAACAACCAAAATTTGTGTCAAAAGATACTCTGAAGCTTGCTCTAAAATTTAGAGTAGATAACAGAAATAGAAGGAATAAAGTAAAAAATTTTAAAAAAGAACAGATTTTTCTCAAAGGGCAGCTCTGGAATAAAATGTAATATAATGAAATGTGCAATGACCTGTAGTTAAAAATTCAAAAGGAAGAACATTCTTGACATTTCTCATATTGAAAGAACTGAGGAAAAAATTCACACCTCAAGTTGTAATATTACACAATTATACAGGCATGGTATTGAACAATGCAAGGAATAGGAAGGAAAGATGAAAAGAATACGGAGAGACACAGTACTAAAAAAATAATCAATGTTCAACCACTACAGGAGGTAGTTTGTGATCACAATCAATGGTACTGAAGGGAAAAGTCCAAGCTGCACTGAAGGTATTGGTAAATAAAACATGGCCCCAGGAGTTGATGGACTATCAATTGAGATGTTTCACCAAAAGGAAGAAACTATGGAAGCACTCACTCTCTGCACCAAGAAATTCTTAGTACCTACATTAATGACTGTGGGCAATCCATATGTGTGCCTATTCATAAGAAATGTATATGCATAATGTAGAATTTTTCAAGTATTATCACTAATAGCACATTTTTAAAGTAAGCAGTGTTTTGATAAAGATCATTAAAAATGATCATGGCAGTATCTGGTAGTTACATAGTAATCTGTTGTCAACTTGAGACAAGTTGAGTGAAGTTGAATGAAGGGGTAGAGTTTACCCTATCCATCAAGTTGCAGTTTGATGACCTCATTTGGAGGTACAACAGAGATAACTAACTCACTGGAGGCCAGATACACTCACTCCCTGTGAGACATTGCTGTTGACAAGACACGTGGAGCTGTGCTAGAGCCCTGGAGCTGGAAGAGCCACGTGGATACCCATGCCAGTGCTGAAATACTGTATTAGCCTGGGTACTCTAGAGAAACAAATCCACAGAAACTCATATGTCTAAGAGAGAGTTTTATATAAAGAGTATATGCGCATCAAGAAAACATCCCAACCCAGTGCTGCCCAAGCCCACAAGTACAACATTAACCCATTAACCCATATGTCCAACCCCAATCCACAAAGTCCTCCACCATCTCATAAAACACACACTATGATGTCAACTGCAGGAGGAAAGCTGAATCAATGAATGTGAAAGCATCTCAGCGCTGGCAGGGGTCTCCACACAGCTGCTCCAGCTCCCAGGGCTGCATCAGGGTAGATCCATGTGGCTTCTCCTCAGGGATGTCTTGCAGGAAGTGAGCTCTGCCAGCTGAAGCAGGGAACTGGCTAAGGCAGCTGCGCCCTGGTCCGACCATCAGAAAGCAAGAGACCTGAAAACTAGAAAAGCGAGGCTCACTGAGCTATTTATCCCTTAGCCCTTCAATTAACCCCACATAAGTTTATCAGCCAGGTTGGCACAATAAACTAACTCAGATGCTTACACCTGCAGTAGCTCCACAAGACTTTCCACCCACTGGCCTGTAATCTTCCTGCATTTGGCATCATTTCATGTGTCACATTAGTCTGAAGAGGACTTTATAAATTGATATCAGATATATGGGCTAATATAGGACTTATGGACTTGATCTGGACTGGGCTGGGATATTTTCTCAATATTCAATTGCTCTTGTATATAAAGCTATGTCGTATAATCATATGAGTGTCTATGAATTTGTTTTTCTAGTCAACCCTGACTAACACATGTTACGACAACAATGAACTGTCACAAAATCAAAATATGCTTCTAAAGAGGACATTATACAAGAAAGGCCAATGTAGTAATCAAGTGGATCTTGTACCAGGCAGAAAGATGGACCAGAATGAGCAGAGGGATGTTTCCCTGTGTGTTATTGAGTGTGGTAAGGCATCTAACTCTGTGGATCATTATAAATATGGATGACATTGCCAAAAAAATAAATTAATTAAAGAGAGGATTCCAGCCGAACACAGAATTGTAGTCACCCATGCAAAACCAGTGCTTAAAGCAAGAATCAATCATTCAAACAGAAAGGGGGAAATGGAGCTTGCTTTGAAAGCAAGAAAGGTGTACATCTAGGTGGTATCCTTTGTGATCTTTATTCAGTATGTGTGCTGAGCTAACCATCAGAGAAGTTAGACTGTAGGAAGAACAAGTGGTATCTGGATTGGAGAAAGACTCATTAACAACCTGCCATTTCGAGCTTGTTCTCTCAAATCAAAGAAGACTCAGAACCCTTACTGATAAAAATCAAAGGCTACAACTTTTATTCTAAGGTACTTCTCAATGTAATATATATATTTGAGATTTATCAATAAACATTGTAAGAAAGAAAAAATAGAAGTTATCAAAGAGTTTCTTTTTCTTTGGACCCACAATCTAGGCTCACAGAAGCAGCAGTGAAAAATTCAAAAGACATATTTCATTGGGTAAATTTGCTTCAAAAGACCTTTTTCAAGTTGTGAAAAGAAAAGATGAGAAAAGAAGTAAAAAAGTTTCCCATCTGTATTCTACTAGGTCTGCAAGTGTGAAGATCAACCAAGTTCTAGAAAATGACATTAAGATATTGTGGTTATGCTTTACACAATCAATTCAGGGTATCTTGGAAGGAATAAACTGCTTTTCACTGGATTTTGTGAGTCTGGGAGATTATGCTAAGCTTGCAGTAAATCTTCTGGAATTTGCAAACCTAGCCTAATTTACTAAAGTTTCTACAGGCAAGCGATGTGGATTTCCACCCCCCTCCCTTTTCCTTCTTAACACTCTCCAACCTGAAGTTCTGTCAATTTGCTTCGGTGCGCATTAATTATTTTACAGACAGGGGTGTGTCACTTTGTAGCCAGCTGTCACTACAGCATTGATCAATAAAGCCCTCTCTAAGTCTCCAGTAAGTCTTTAAATCTGGCAGGCTGTGTAAAGTCAATAATTATTTCTATTTACAAAGCAGGTAAGCTATTAGTTTAAGAGGAAAACAAATAGAACTATTCTATTATATAAAACATTGCCTAAATATTAAGAATAATCCACATGTCATCTTCTATTAAATTTACAAAGAGAAAAATTCTTTAATTTGAAACTTGAATTCATTCTGGATGCTGTAAATGGATCATAATACAAATGCTTCTACACATGCACTGTCAGACCAAAATCAATGCTACTACACACACACCATAGTTTTACAATTTTCTCTTATTTTTTGAAGCAAACAATGAATTGGGGACTCTTGTCAAGTCTGGAGTATATACATTCACATTTTATA
>NW_022103908.1:15601548-15603367 GCF_000313985.2 Echinops telfairi | reverse complement strand
TTCAGTCTCCACCAAGGCCCAGTAACAGGCCAACAGCTGTTTTACAAAGGGGGAGTATTTGTCTGCAGAGGATGGCAGGACATTACTCCAAAATCCCAATGGTCTACGCTGTGATTCACCAATAGGGTCTGCCAAAGACTCCACACTGCATCTTTATCTACAACTGACACTGCTAGCACCATCGGGTCAGCTGGATTAACCACCCTGTACTCACAGACAATATTCCTGATTTTTATCACTTATTGGGGAAGTAGCAAGTTATATAATTCAGGATCCAAAATAACTCGGGACACAGTTCTTCAATTAGGAAAGCCGCCTCAGTGATGCCTACAGGCACTCTCATTTAGGCTTTCAACCCCCTTTGGCTTTGCCCACTGAGGGCATTCAAAAGCATTACAAAGCTCTTTTCCTACACCTTTCAGTGCCCAGAAGTACACTATGCTACGACTTGGGCTGGCAAGCTCAATGCTCAGTCTCAAGACGATCTATTTCTTGGTCTTAATTAATCTATTTCCTGTCTCTCTGTCACTGGTTTTTCCATCTCCCTCTGCCTTGATCATTCCTGCTCTTTTGCCTTTTGGCTCAAGGAAGTTTAGTGCAGCGGTTTCAGGCCCAACGGGTCACTCCACTGCAGAACCTGTTTTCTGGAAATGAGATCTCCCTTTAATTCTTGGGTTCAGAATGACCTGTGTGAAGCCCCGTGGGATGGCCAAAATCATCATTTCCCATGATAGTGTTTCACTTATCTTCTTTGTATGACCCCATCCCCAATGTGTTACAGGTACCTAATATGGTGTATTAGCAAATAATTCAATGTTCTTGGTGGCCTACAAACACGTTATAATATTTGCATATTCTACCCAGTCTTTTGGTGAGATTTTATTTTTTTTAGCATAAATAAAGGTTTTATTGGTCAGCTCAGGTGACAGACTGTCATACCCTCAATTCTCTGCTCCATAAATCTAAGCCCCTCCGGTGGCGGGTGCAGCTAAGCCCGTCCATTGGTGGTGGGTACTAGATGGAGATGAAAAGGATGGGAAGGTGTCTGAGGGCTAACAAGTCTACCGGAACCAACATCCTAAGAATAAATCCAGGATGGAAGAGGTTTCATCCAGGGATAGAGGTCTCTGTGACTTGATCATGTCTAGGACTCCCGTCTGCTTCTTGGCGAGTTACTGTGGTCTCTTTCCGGCCTTCGCTGTTCGCCACAATCCGGTGTTCCTCCGCTGTCCCATCTGGCTTGGTGATCTTGGTCACAGATACACTCTTGAAATATGATCTGGGCCGGGGCTGTAGAACTGGGCCAAGGCCCTCCTGGGAAACCTGGGAATCCAGATCATTGTCCTCTCAGGCTCTATGATGGGCAGGGGGGGGTGTGTGTGTGTCACAGGTCACATATCACCAAACTTCTGAAAAGGTCTCTGGGAGCCCCAGTCTGGTGCTGGTTTGGGGGATTCAATTTCTGCATCATGCTTGATGACCACCACCACCCCAAAAAATACTGGGCTGGTGACTATCTGGGTACCTAAGCATTGAATCTTGAAGTTCAGGAGGGTGAGACAGCAAGGTCCAGGCCCCCAGCTCGCTGAAGATGCTATCGAAATCCCAAACTAGGTCATCAAAGCCGAAGTTGTGGTGGAAATTCATCCCTCCACCTGAACTGAAGCTGAAGCCAAATTCTTCTGGGGGCTGAGGCTCCCCAAACTCAGGGCTCCCATAACCCCATGTGGCACCTCCTTCTTCATCCTCATCTTCTTCATCCTCATCTCATGTCATCCCTCCAAAAAAGGGATCTCTGTGGCGCCGATGTCCAGAAAAG
>NW_022103908.1:15591145-15600998 GCF_000313985.2 Echinops telfairi | reverse complement strand
TATTGGAGAACTAAATCCTGAGATTTGGGTTGTTGGATTATAAGATTAATAGAGAAAACTAAGAAATAATATGTTAATAAATTAGAAAATAGAAATTTAAAAAAATCTGTTTAAGTTTATACAAGTGGACTACATTAGTACAGAAGTAGAAAGGACTGTAAAAATAAATTCTGCTGCCATTCTGTCAATTCTGACTCACACTGACCCTATAAGACAAGTTAGAAATGTCCCGTGAGTCTCTAATGCTGTACCCTTTACAGAGCTGAAAGCTTCCTCTTTCTTCCACAGAATGCCTGGTGGTTTTGACTGCTGATGTTGAGGTTAGCATCCCAATGGGTAACCACTAACCCATCAGAAAAGATTGTGAAAAGCATACCATTGTTATAAAAGGAACGCAATTGTGTCAATGATCTATTAAAAAGCCAGAGGCTGATGTCTTCCAATGTTGCAACAACTGCATCCGTCCATCGCATTGAGTAGCTTACCTTTCTGTGCTGACCTTTCACTTTCCAAGCATGATGACCTTGGCCAGGGAATTGCTCCTACTAACATGTATGCCCAAAGTGTCTGAGAAGAAATATCACTGTCATGCTTTCCAAGAAACATTCTGGATTTGCTTCTTCTAAGACAGGTGCGTTCTCTCTTCTGGCAATCTACAGTATACACACTGTTCTTCACCAACACCATCGTTCAAAGGCATCAGTTCTTCTCCGGTCTTCCTCCTTCGTTGTACAGACTGCATATGCATATGAGACAATTCAAATTACCATGGCTGGGTCCGGCAAAGAACATATTTTTAACACTTTAAATAGGCTTGTTATAGCAGATTTCCTAATGAGATATATCATTATGTTTCTTGATAGCTGCTTCCATGGCCTTTGACTGTGAATCAAATAAAATGAAATCATCCGTGATGCCAATATTGATTCTATTAATTATGATACTGTTTTCTTAAGTTATGCAGATTTTTGGTTTCTTTATGTTTAGATCTAATTTAATCTGAAGGTTAGTGTCTTTAATCTTCATCTGTAAATATTTCAAGTTTTCTTTACTTTCAGGAGGTAATGTTATACCATATGCATATTGTAGGCTGTTAAACATTCTTCCTCTCATCATGGCGCTGTGTTCTGCATGATATAGTCCAGCTTCTTAAATTATCTGCTCTATCCACAAAGGGGAGGCATATAGTGTAATAATACAAATTTTCTGATTCAAAACCACATAGCATACCCTTGTTCTGTTTAAAGGACTCCTTCTTGTTCTTTCTACAGGTCTCACATTAAATGTTCTGAAATTCTTATTTTTCTCAATTTTATCTACATTCTGCTTTGATCCACATCACCAAATGCCTTGACATAGTCAACAAAACAGAACTATACAACTTTCCAGTATTTTCTGCATTCAGATTAGATCCATCTAGCACCAAAAATGATATATTTTATTTTCTTTGCAACAGTGTTTGAATTATCTTCAACACAACATATTTGCAAGTTGAACTACTGATATACTTTGGTAATTTCTATATTCTGTTGTATTATCTTTCATTAGAATTAGCTCAAATATGGATTACCTTCAGTGTGTTGGCCAGGGAACTGTCTTTGGAATAGGCAAAGTAGTGCTTGCAGCATTGTATTCATTTGCTGAATCATCTCAACTTGCATGCAATCAATTCATTTAGGCAATTTGCATACAACACCTTACATCCAACTTAGACTTGTTTATTCAGTACCATTAGCTCTTTATCATATACTACCTCTTGAAATGTTTGAGCATTAACTAATTCTTTTTGGTAAACTATCTCCGCATATTCTTATGCGATATATCTATATAGTGATATATACCATATACCTATCTATATATACACCATCAAATAATATCATAAATATATTACCACATATATATACCATCAAAAGAATATTATAAATATATACACACAGAAGGGAGCTTCCAAAAGAAATTCATAGAAAAATTGAACTGAAAGAAAATGAATTCTCCCATGAACTACTTGGAATATTGTATGTGTACACATACAATAAATATATTGTATATATGCATATATAATGGTAAAATATATCTATATGTATATAGAGAAGGGTAGATACATACATACACCTATCTGTTAATGGTATCCATGTATGCATGGATACATGCATATATTAGCTTCAAAAAATCCATGAAAAAATACAAGTGAATAATATAATTTTTCCAAAAATTCTTTGCAGCCCCTTGTATGTATGTATACACACACTATACAGATTCTAACTGAAGGCTGAGATGCTACTGACAGACTGATCTAACCCATGGTCTTTTCAATCACATCATATGCATGTGACTTCTGGGAAATTAATAAAACAAAATGATAGAATAACAGAATATCATGTCATAATGTGTTGAAATTACCATGGACAGCCAGAAGAACAAATGAACATATCTTATTAAAAGTAAAGCAAGAAAGAATGGCAGCCCAAACCCTGAGCACTACACTACCAGGGCTCCTGTTAAAACCAGTCATGAGAACAAAACAAAAAATATAAACCCTCGCTTTAATGAGGTGCCCTTGGACAAATGTTTTCTTTCAGGGATAAATATGGACCGAAGGGGCCGGGGGCAGTCAGGTCCCAGAATGTAAAGCCTATAATTCAGTAAAATGTTGATTGTACTCCCGGATGGGAAAGTCATTAAATCCTAACAGGTGGATATAACTTAACAAAAGGAAAGTGGTTAGACTTTGAGAAAGATTGTGAGAAGACAAATGTACTGACATCCAGAGAAGTATAAAAACATTGACTATATGAGGAGTGATACGACAGTATTACAATCTGATCCCACTGCCCTTCTAAATCTCTTAAATAAAGCAAACATTGACTCGCACCTGTATTTTACTGGCTGCGGCTGCCAGTGGTCAGACTCTTACTCCAATTACATTGTTACTTCTGTCTGTCTTTGTAAATTCTACCAAATAACTAGATGAGAGAATAAAAAATGGTGTGTATGAGATTGATTTGAAGATGAACAGGTTTTCCGTTCCACTGGTTATAATGTGAGAAGTAGGCTTCCTTGTAAACAAAGTGAATAAATCTTAGTGCCTTTAGGCGAGGTCGTCTTGCAGAGTGGGGTGCCTTTTGGGATGTTGTCAGACACTGTCAGGTAAGTGTTTTACTGTTAACTCCAAGGCCACGATTACAAAACTGTCAGCTCTCTGTAGGACAAAGAGGAGACTATCTGTATCAAACGTATTTACAAAGCCTCTAAAGGCTTATAGGTTTTCTATGACTCTTGAGTTAACTACGTGACATTGGGTTTTCTGTTTGGGTTAGTGAACATGTATAACAATTGCCTAAGAATGGAAGAGGCCAAGGGACTATGTGAAGAAGTACTAGGGACATGTGATGAAAGTGCTCAGAAAAACATACAAATGTATCCTAAATGTTTCTGAACCTGACTTGTAACCTGTCAATTTGCCTAATGAAACCTCATCATCATCAGTATTGTCAGTGAGTTCTGTGTGGTGGTTTTATCAGATCATCAACCCCCAGGGAGAAGTAGTCTGCTATTAAAGGGTCAGGTATGGTAAGTGTCAGAATAGGTTAATGAAGGCTTGAGGATGGAGGCACTTCTGATCTGTTCCTGATAAGAAGTATCCCTGGAATGATTTGCAGTTGGATTCTCTTTCTCTTATGTGTAACCAGAGGAGGAATTGAGACATGGTGCCCTAAAGATATATAGATATAGAGACTGATAGATACACAGATATATCATTGAAGATATAGATTTCCCATTTAGCTCAGACATTTCCCAATGAAAACCAAGAAAATTATTTGTTACATATTTAAAAACTGAAAGAATTAGGGATTTTTTTTTGCCAATAGCTATATGTACATATTAGGGAGTTTCAAATGCATATTTGATTAACACTATTATCCATAAACATATCCATAACAACACATTTTATCTATAATTATGAAATGACTTATTTTGCAGTAGGGCTAAACACTCAAACTCTGAGACTTTGTCAATACCATCATTACCAACATCAAAATGCCTATTATTTACTTTGCATTTATTTGTACTTATCATTAATTCCTGACATCCTCTATGGTACCAGCTTACAAGTGTTGTCAAAAATAATCAATAAGAGTATCCACTTTTAATAAAAAACGATCATTGTTTATTATATTTTGTGTTCATTTAACAATAAATTTCCCAAACAGTGCTTTTCACATGAAGAAACCCAATTAATATAGTAAATAATATGAGTTTGTCCTTTCAGTAAATAGCAGAAACAGGGCCAAACCCCTGATGATCCTCTTACCAATCGACCCAAGATGGCTATGGCCTTCTTAGCCCGGTAACTTGACTTGTTTAACTCGAGTTAGTTAATTTCATTCCATTTTCACTAGGTGATAAGTTCCACTTTGTGAATGGAAAAAATATAAAATCAATAGCAAAAACAGCACAAGGAATGCATTGAAGCAAAGACACCGGAATGACTGGCTGTTTTATAGCAAGGAGGCTGGGGAGGTGTTCAAAATGAGGCACGTGGACAGATAATGAGCACATTTGCAGAAGATTAAAAGTAAGTTTCATTTTTTATAAAAATAATTTAAATTAACTTTTAGCCAAGTTAAAATTAACATCATTCCCACACCATATTTTTTTTTCCTTCTGTTTGTTTGAATTACTAGGTGGGGCACATGGCTACCTTGCTCAGGTAGTAATTGAAAGGTTGCAAATTTAAAACTACCCAGAAGGACCTTATCAGGAAGACCTGCTCTGAAAAATCAGTGATGAAAAGCCTTACAGAAAAATATTCTCTGATGACACACACGGGATTCTGAGTTTGAATCCACAAGGAAGTACTTTTAATCAAGTTGCTCTTACTCAATAACTAACTAGATTATGAAAATTATTGAAATAATCAAGGAAGATATTTATTTACTTTTCCCTGAAAGGTAATTCTCTTTTTAACAGAATGCATCTTACACTCTAGCCTAAGTAATTTAATTTTAATTTTAATCCTATGCCACTTGTAGCCAGTTGATTCACATATGTAGCAAAAGAAAGCCTCAGTATTTTTTCAGCAGTACAATGTTTGTGTCAATATGTACATATACATACCTATGTGTATATGTATATGTGTATGCATAGTAGTTAAATAATAGGCTGGAGAAAGGTGTGGCAGATATTATTCTAGAAAAAGGCATTTTTATAGGTCTTGGGTTTAGAACAGTAACATGTATTTTTCAGAAATACAATAAAATACATAAAATAATTCCATTTAAATGTAAAAAGAGATACATTTACTAATAGAATTACCCAGCTGAAATTGTGTGGGAAAAATGTATTTTCTCAAATTTGGATAAGATATACCTTCTCTGAATTTCAGTATAGATATGAGGTTGGTAGCACTGTCATTTAGCCTTTGGGTTGCTGTCTTCAAAGTAGTGGTTGAAACCTGCTAACCATTGTGAAGGAGAGAAAGCTCAGCTCTAAACTGAGACAGATGAAACTCACTTCCGTGGATTCAGTCCTGACTCACAGTGACTCCACAGGACAGAGAAACACTGCTTCAGGGGGTGGGGGGGAGTGGGGGGGGTCTGAAACTGTAGAAAGCCTCAGCTGATGGCTTCAAACTGCCAACCTTTTGGTTAGCAGCCAGAAGTGTAACCACTACATCACCAGGGATCCTTTAAGATAGATATACATACATAGGAGAAAAAGAGAGAAAGCGATTATCACTCAGCTACTAAGTAAAAAGTAGTTTGAACCCTTAGAAGCTTTTTGAGAGGAAGACTTCATCTATCCTATAATTGTTACAGCCTAGGAAACACCATGGGCTGTTTCTACCACCTTATATAGGGTGAATATTACTACATATATGTATGTATGTTATTTATGATTATATAGTACACGTCTATGATATGTTTTATTATAGAAGCATATGTATATATGATAATAAATGTATATATTCTAATTTTTCAAAGAGCTCTTTGAAGTTCTGTCATATATATTTAATCTATATATCTACATATAGATAGAGCTATATATGTAAAATACAGGACTGTGTATCTATATAATTTAGCTATTAGATAGATAATGTGATCTTTCCAAAGTTAAAAAAAAGTGGCTAGTGAATTATCTTCATTAACACGCTATGGTTGCTATTAATTTCCTCTGCCTTCACCATTATAATTGTTATAGCCTTCATTATTTTATCCTATTAGTCTTTCTCGGATGTCAATACATTCAATATAATTGTGAACTTTTCAAGCCTGACCTTCTTGATTGATTTCTGGAGGCTATGAAGGGATCTTACCACCTGCCTCTTTTCTAAAATGTAAAATAATTGAAAGTACATTGATGGAAACACAGTTAACCTTTTGCTTTGGTGAGGGCGGCCACATTTACATCTGGAGTACGGCTTCGTAGCATTCCATGACTTTACTAAAAGCAAATCTGCATGCACAGATCATCACCAAACTGAAAGCAAGGTAAAAAAATATGCCTAACACTAGTCAATGTGGTTGTTTTAGTTGTTCCAAGACTTACTGAAACAAACATTCGTTACTTAGATAAATTTTGGCTACAAGAATCATGAATGGCACAGATAGGAACTGGAAACACAGGGAATCCAGGGAGGATGATCCCTTCAGGACCAGGGGTGTGAGTGGTGATACTGGTGATAATGTATTAGTCTGGGTACTTTGGAGAAACAAATCCACAGCAATTCATGTATAAGAGAGAGTTTTATGTAAAGAAAATGTGCATCTCGAAAACATCCCAATCCAATGCTGCCCAAGTCCACAAGTCCAACGTTAACTCATTAACCCAACACCAGTCCACAAAGTCCTCCACCTCACAAAACAGAGGCAATGATGCGGACTGCAGGAGAAAAGCTGAGTGAGTGAACGAACAAGCATCTCAGCACTAGCAGGGGTCTCCACACGGCTGTTCCAGCACCCAGGGCTGCATCGGGATAGGTCCATGTAGCTTCTCCTTGGGGATGTCTTGTAGGAAGTCAATCTTGCAAGCTGAAGCAGGGAACTGCTAAGGGAGGGAGGGTGGGTTGGAAAGAGGGAACCGATGACAGGGATCTACATGTGACCTCCTCCCTGGGGGACAGACGACAGAAAAGTGGGTGAAGGGAGACGTCGGCCAAGGCAAGATATGACAAAATAATAATTTATAAATGATCAAGGGCTCATGAGGGAGGGGGGAGCAGGGAGGGAGGGGACAAAATGAGAACCTGATGCCAGGGGCTTAAGTGGAGAGCAAATGTTTTGAGAATGATGAGGGCAATGAATGTACAAATGTGCTTCACACAATTGATGTATGTATGGATTGTGATAAGAGTTGTATGAGCCCCTAACAAAATGATTAAAAAAATAAGTTAAAAAAAAACAATCATATAATGGTTCAGAATCTGGTTTAGTTTGCTACAATCAGATTATTTTCAAAGCAGCAATTCCTAAATGTGAATTTCTCTCTTTTCTTCCCCCTTGATTTTTCTTTTATTTGAATCCCCCAATTGAACTCTTGAAATCACTTTTGTATTTACACTCATTATTCTATAGTTTTGTTATTCCAAAGAGCAAAGATCACCAGCTGTCAGAATGGAAAGAATCATAGAGATTCTCCAGTATAGATCCTTATACACAATATAAAGAATGCATTTGATAATTCCTCATGTGTTCTTCTAACCATGAAATATGGACTGACATAAGGTACAGATCTTCTGTGCCTGCCTTAAAAAATCCCCTTTGTGTGTTTGACCCCAAAATAGTGTCCTGAAGGCAAAGCCTTGCTGGTTACATGGAGTATGAGGTGGGCTGATAACCACAAGGTCACCAGTTCATACCCACCAGCCACTTCTGGGATATCAGCACCTATAAAGACATAGCATCAGAGCACATATATAGAAACATTCAGAATTGATTCTATGGCAGAATATCTTAATTGATCCTGGTACTGCAGTGCTTCCATAATAGGCAGCTAATCCAAAGATTAGCAATTTGAACACATAAGCAACTAAGATCCACCCTGTCTGTCAGTCTGTAGTACTGTGGTGGCTTCTGTGTTGCTGTGATGCTGAAAGCTGACTCACTAGTATTTCAAATACCAGGAAGTGCCCCCAAAGTTGACAGGTTTTAGCAGAGCTTCCAGACTAAGAACAGTCTATGAAAAAGAATTAGGGTTCCCACTTCTGAGGAATTAGCCCCTGAGAACCCCAAGAATAATGTAAGAACATTAACAGTTACTGAAAACCTAACAGCAAAAGCAGAGAACTGTCAGTTCAGGGAATTCAAGGGAAAAAAAGTCATCATTTAGTAAGTTTTTCTTTGAAAAACAACTTCTAGCATATTGCTAGAAAAGCCACTGAAAGCATGATTGAAGAAGAGCTGCTTTCTCAAAGTCAAGTCCACACCAATGAGACAGTGGGAGTAAAGCCCATGTCTGTAAAACCATCAGGACTTTCTTTTGCTGATGATGCATGACTCAATAAAAGGAGAAACAGCTGAAAACATGTATACCTGGAACATGAAATGCACAAAATATTAAACTAGGAAAAGTGGAAGTTATTAAAAATGAAATGAACACATAAAAATTGAAATCCTAGATATTAGTGAGCTGAAATGAATTGGTATTGGCCATTTTCAATAAGAAAATAATTTGGTTTACTACACCGGGAGTGACACAATCAAGAAGAATGCTTTTCCATTTATTATCAAAAAGGCCATTTCAAAATCCATCTTGAATTATAATGCTGTTTATGAGAGGACAGTGCCTGTCCACATATAAGGAAATCCAATCAATTCAACTATTATGGAAATTATGCAACACTACTAATGCTGGTATTGCAGAAATTGAATCCTACCAATATCTTCAGTATAAAATTGATCAAAGAGGCACTGATAGTTATTGGCAATACAAAAGATGGAAACAAAGAAAAAACGTTAGTTGGAAAATATGGTCTTAAAGATATAAACAAAACTGGAGATTACATGATAAGATTTTACAAGACCGACTACTTCTTCACCAACACAAAGGGACACTATTAATGTTGACTGCTAAAGACAGAATTACACAGAAATAAAATTGACAATATATGTGGGAAGAAACAATGAAGAAGCTGAATATCAGTAACTGAAACCAGGCCAGGGGCTGACTGTGAAAAAGACCATTGATTGTTCATATATAAGTCCAGGTTGAAGTTGAAGAAAATGAAAACAAGTCTACAAGAGCCACAATGAAAACTTGATTCTCACCCGGATTTACATCTCAAGAAGAGATTTGGTGCATTAAACCCTAATGACAGAAGACCTGAAGAGCTGTAGATGGCATCAAGAATATCATACCCGAAGAAACCAAAATGCCATTAGAAAGACAGGAAAGAAAGAAAAATTCACAGTGGGTGTCAGAAGATACTTTGAAACTTGCGCTTAATCATACAGTGGTGTGTTAGCCCGGGTTGACTATAGAAACAAATCCAGAGACACTCATATGTGTATAAGAGAAAGCTTTATAAACAAGAGCAATTGAATATTGAGAAAACATCCCAGCCCAGTCCAGATCAAGTCCATAAGTCCAATACCTCCAATACAAATCTATAAACCACTCTTCAGACTCACACAACACATGCAAAGATGCCAAATGCAGGAAGATCACAAGTCAGTGGATGTAAAGTCTTGTGAATCTAGGGCCAGTGTAAGCACCTCAGTGCTGGCAGGAGTCTCCATGTGGCACCTTCAGCTCCAGGGCTCTAGTGTAGCTTCATGTGTCTTCTCCACAGGAATGTCTTGCAGGGACTGTGTGTGTGTGTGTGTGTGTGTGTGTGTGTGTGTGTGTGTGTTCT
>NW_022103908.1:15581501-15590193 GCF_000313985.2 Echinops telfairi | reverse complement strand
AGCTTGCCCACAGGCTCCCTTTAATGTTCAAACCTAGAGAGGAGAGTTTCTTCATGGTTCCAGATTTTTTTAACTTCTGACAAAAGCCACTAGTTCTTCAAAGTGTCAAAAGCCCCCTAGGCAAGTCCTTTAGAATGCAAATGTCCTGAGTATTCCCAAACAATGGGTGAGGCTTATTTTTCAAAGCCTTCTTTATAGGCACGGCCAAAATCCATTTAATGATCTAATTTTAATGGCTGAAGACATGTGGGCTTACAAGTTATCTATTTTCATACCTCCCAATTTCTATCAATCCTTATAACAATAACAATAATAAGCAGACAAAATCAGTATAAATAAAGTAGAATCAGAGATTAATCTCAATTCTTAAAGCAGTCAATTTCAATCCTTATTTAGTTTATCTTAATTTATCTGAACTGCTCTATTGATACAAAATATAGGATTAGCTCTCTGAAAGCATCAAACCAGAGCCAGGCTTTCTGTCAGCCATTTTCACTCAGCACCTCTGAGAAATTCAAGGGACAATTTTGCCACCCAAGCTCAAGATACACATTTATCATCATAATTTTCACCATTTAAGACAGGATTAATCAAAGACAACCACCAAACAAAATAATGAAGACTTTAACATCCCGAGTTCTTTCCAGAAAACAACACAGTAAACTGTATGTACATATATGACCTCAGGCTAGCCAAAGCTTGAGTTGAAAAGGTGAAAGTTTAGATGAGTAAAATATTGAATTATGCAGGAAGCATCCAAAGAAGGTGTAAAGAATACAATCACTTTACCAAGATAAAAAAAAATAGTCAATATTCCACCATTTCAGGATGTGGACCATGAGCAAGGATCAATGATGCTGAAAGAAGCCCAAGCTGCACTGCAAGCACACACTGAAAGCAAAGATCTGGGAATTGATGGAATGGCAACTGAAATGTTTCAACAGGGGGATGAGCACTGGAAACACGCACTCATACGTACCAGGAAATTTAGAAGACAGCTACTTGGTCAACAGATGGAAAGAGATCTGTATTCCAAAGAAAGGTGACCCAGAAGAATGCTCAAATTATAGAAAATATCATTACTATTACACACAACTAGAATTTTGCTTAACATCATCCAACAATAATTGCAGCAGCCCATTGACGGAGGTACAGCCTGGATTCAGAAGAGGATGGGGAACAAAAGCTATCACTGCTGATGTCAGATGGATCTTGGCTGTAAGCAAGAATACCAGAAATACGCTTACTTGTGTTTTATTGACTATGTCGATATTCAATGTGAATCATAACAAGCTATGAATAACCTTGAGAAGAGTGTGAATTCCGAAACCCTCCATTATGCTCATTATATCCTGTACATTGATCAAAGGGCATTGGTGGGGACAGAACAAAGGATTTCTGTTTAGTGTAAAATCAGGAAAGGTGTATATCAAGGTTGTATCCTATCACCATATTTATTAAAACTATATGCTGTGCATATAATCAGAGAATCTGGATTATAAAAATAAATAATAATGCTGTATCCTGATTGAGGAAAGTTTTATTAACAGTCTGTGATATACAGGTGACATGACCTTGCTGGCTTGAAAGTGAGGAGTACTTGAAACAATTGCTGTTAAAGCTCAAGGAGTGCCGTGCTCGGGATAAACAACTCAATGTAAGAAAACAAATATCCTCAAAATGGGACCAATAGGTATAGCATCATGATGAATGAAGAAAGCTTTGACATTATCAAGGATTTTCTCTTGTTTGGAAACACAATCTCATGGAAGCTGCAGTCAGATAAAAATTGAGTTGCATTAGGTAAATCTGCCACACATGATCTCTTTAAAAATGTTGAAAAGCATGACTTATTTTAAGAACTAAAGTACACCTGACTCAAGCCACGGTATTTTCAATTGCCTCATAAGCATGTGAAAGTTGAACACTGAATAAGAAAGACTGAAGAAGGATCGATCCATCTGAATGTAACATGGATGAAGAATATTGAAAGTACTATGAATTGCCTAAATAACACATCAATCTGCCTGGGAAGGAGTATAGCCAGAATGTTCCTAGGAACCAAGGATTTTTGAGTCATTGTTTTGTGTATTTTGGACAGGTTTTCAGCAGAGACCAGTCCTTGGAGAAGATTATGTGGTTGAATAGTGGGGCACTGCAACAATGGGTTCAAACATAAGAACAGTTGTGAGGATGGCAAAGGGCGGGGCACCACTTCGTTCAGTTGTCCATCAGGGCGCTGTGAGCCAGAATGGACTCTGTGACACCCAACTAAAACAGAACCAGGATGGTGTGGCAGCCTGCTGCCACAGAGAGTCCATCCTTGAAAACCTCCTGGGGCAGTTCAGCACTGTCTTTGAGTGTCATGGCAACTTGGAATTGAATTGAAACCAATCTGTTTGTTTGTTTGTTTTGTGTCTTGTTTTGTTTTGTTTATAGAGCTCTTAACAACCAAATAATGAAAATTACTGTCTTTCATAATAGCAGCCTCCATCCTACAGAAGGGAGCAGAGCCACCTGCTGACAATGTTAAACAGAATATGAGAGCTCACTAAGCATTATCGGAGGACTCAGTGAAATAATGATCACTGCCCATGCTATAGTCCAGCATTCAATTCCAGTCAATGCATACCTGTGTAGCCACCACCATCTTTAAATTACATTTAAGAATAATAACTTAGCATTCATCTATTATATTTAATTTGCTTTACACAAGAATGATTTGCGGAAAGATCAAAGGATTTCCAAATCCTTCATAAACAGCTTTTGTAAAAGGAGATATGGAAATATATTTCAGGGTAAAAAGAGACCCTAAATTTAAATGCAATTGAGCTCTCTACATTGATGATGAAGTCCAAACATGAAGGTCATCTCCATGTTCCCTAATGCAGCTCCAATGTTGAACAGTGGAGTGCCAGACACAACTTAACTTCAGTGGCATTTTCAAGTTTGAACCATATATGTTCTTGGTCATAAAAATCACTAAACTATAAAGTTAAAAGAATTAAGTAATACATATAAAAGATCTAAAACTGAGTAAATATTAGAAAATTTTAATATCTCTTAATGACCTGGGAGGGCACATGATTCATGCACAAACAGACCATTCAATGAAAATAAAGAAAAAGCAAGATAATGTTTGCTTCATTTCAATGTTCTTTTTATTGCATCAACCTACCTTTATACATGAAACACATAATGGATCTTGTTAAATTCAGAAATGCAAACAAGTTAACACCGAGTCTCAGAATATTTAGAATGTGTTCTGTTCATTCTTATTTCTATTTATCTCATAAGGATAAAAGCAAAATCTTCTTTATTTCATAGTTAAATATTTATTTTAACAACCACTAGGCAAAATAATCAGTTGATAAACATATATAAATAAAAAATGGAATGTATATTATCATAATAATATTTTCAGTTGTATGCTATTACATGTATATGTTAATGCCACTTGGATCATAATAGCAATACACTTCATTAAGTAGTAATTATGCTATATGGCACCTCAGAAACCGTTTTTCTCTTGAATCCTGGCAAAAAGACACTTTTCCAGCTCTTTAGAATCTCACATTCTTATAATCTAAGCATATACAAATTTTATGAAATGCAATTCAGAGGATTGCATATTTAGAGTCAAATGAGGAATATGGTTTATAAGAATGAGTTCAGAGGAAGGAGCCACAAAAGTGGGCAAGGGACCAAGGAAGAGTTTGTGGGGTAGGGACTGATTTGATTTCTTAAAGTCATGCCTTTATTGAATCAAATGACACATTTATTAATGGCATAGGCTTCCATTATCTGATTAAACGCTTGACTTTACTGACCTGTTACTTTACCTTTGAGACTTCATTTCCTACCTGGCTCACACAATTCTCACCATGTGAAAAGGAAGGTCAATGCTAATCAGAACACTTTTCACAAGGTTATATAAAATACTAGCTAATCTTGAAAACTTCACTTTTAAAAAAAATTAAAGAAACGTCTTTTTCTTCCTTTTACTTCTTTTCTGGAAGAAAGTAGTGAAGTGTGTGTGTGTGTGTGTGTGTGTGTGTGTGTGTGTGTGTGTTTTACTGGATGCAGCAAGTAAAATGGATGAGTGTTTATTTTATTTTAGGTTTAGATTAGATGAGAACAACAGATAGGACATTCAGATTAGAATGCCCTCCCTCACCTTGCAGTGAATCTGATTCATAGCCAATTTATAGCAACACATAGTTTTAAAAGTTGCTGCAGTAATAGTCAGCAGTCAAACTATTATAATTTAAGCAGACTAAGATGCCCCCAGAGAACACATTTTACAAGAAAGCTAAAATTTATTGAAAAACAATGTGAGTTAGGTTTTCCATTCACTGTATTTCCATTCCTGAGAGAGAAAAAATAAAAAGCAGTGGCAATAACACTTGCTACATTGGCATCCTGCCTGAAGATTTTGCCATGTACTCATAAATTATAAACGTTTGGTTTTAGCAGCTGAAGACAAGGTCAGAATTATACTGCTCCTCTGTCCACCTGACCGTAATACATCTTGAAGAAAACATCAAAGCATTTCGATATTTCAAACTTTTGATGAGGCACAAAAGTATGATATCTTATTCTTTAAGAAATTTTAAAAATTAGAATTATTGTTTGTAAAATTATATCATTGTTTTTAAATATTACTTTCTACTAGTAATAAGATTAGGACTTAATGGTGATTTGTATAATTGATATAGCAGTTAAATAAAGCAATATTGTAATTGCCCACAAAGAGAGGGGAACCTGTAGAAGGTAATATTTTTTCTTTGATGATAACTAAAGGGGATATATAATTACTATACATATATCATCTTATTCACTAAAGCAATGCTCCTTTCTCATATTACATAGTTTTTTCAAGCTCAAACAGAGATGTCCATGTTTGGCATTATAAATCAGTAAAAATAAAGAAATTTACTTCTTAGCCCATTTAAAATTCTGGTTTTAATATTTTGTCAAAATCTGCGTTTATGTATAAGGTGAGATTTTAAAACTGATTTCTCTCGGAGGGTCAATTTATATCTGCAATCCCAGTGTCATTCTGCTACTCTTGCTGTGCATTGCCCATTGATTCAAACTCATAATGACTGTAGGACACAACAGTACTGCCCCAGAGGATTTTCAATTCTGTAATTTTAATGGGAACAGAATATCAGATCTTCCTCCACAGGTGAGTTCAGAAAAATCACTTTTCAGTTAGCTGCTATACTTTTAGGTCTTGCATTATCTGGATTCTTGGTGTCAATATTTATAGTATCTATTGCGTTCTCATAGCAACAATTGTGGGGATGGCACAAAAGGAGGTGAGGGTTTGTTCTGTGGTCCGTAGGGCCACTCTAAGTACCAAACAAGTGGATGTCCTCTAACAGCCCCATTCTAATAATATCTTAACCTGGGTAGTAACTCTCACATTCTTATTTACAGGGCATATTATCAAGAGACTTTTAAATGTTGTAGCATGTGACTTTATCACAAAGTTGTTAAACTATGTCATCTTTTGAGAGTAGCACTGCCATGGTAGATATTTATCAAAAACAGCAGGTATGGAAACATTAAATATGGATAAGGTGCTTGATGGTAACAGTGGGTTATGTGTTGGGTTTCTCACCACAAAACTGCAACCCCCTAGCTTTTCTGTGAGGGAAGGTAGAACTGCCTACTCCTGTAATGATTGGCAGCCTTGAAAACCCAAAGGGGCAGTTTTACTCTGCCTATATAGTTACTATGAGTTGGAAGCAACTCAACAGCAGTGAGGCTTAGAGTTTTTAAGAACGTATATCCTCATTTTTACCATTTTTTCTTTTAAAAACTACAATCGCATATTGTTTTCTCTAATTATAAAAGTCAATATGCTCTTATAAATCTTGAGAAACAGAAAAATTCAGAAAGGACAATCAAAACTTATTGGTGGCAACTCCCAGGGATGCAACTTTGTCAAGCTTCTTTGATTATTTTCTTAATTTTCTCTCTGCATGGTATCTGAATGTCCTATTGATTTGTTATCTAATTATACATACAATTTCCATCTTCAATTTTACCTTTAATATTAAATATAATCACTTTCTTTTTAAGACAACTTATGATTTTCAAATAATATCTGCTTAGATGGCTAGACCTGAATTTATTTAACCCTCTTTAGTCACATTCGTTGCCACACTTTTGGATACGGTAACTGTTTTGCAACTAACATATCTGTCTCTAACAATTCATTTTTATATTTATTTCATATCTCTTCTGTGTGTGTCAGGATTCGTTTTTAACCAAAAGCCTGAATTATAAATTTGAATGTAAAATAACCATAATTTTATAAACATTTTATTAGGACATTTAGTGACTAAAGTGTTCTAAAGTTTATGCTATCATTTTTGAGGAGCATAAACATGTTGCCCACATTTGTCATTTTGTTCTTTTATTTTGTTGTTTAAAATCCTATGCTACCTTATGCATTCTACAACAAAATAAACAAAGCCAGCAATATAAAACAAAACAAACTATCGAAATATATGTTTCCTACAGATATTTGAGGACTGTTATATAAAGCAACAGACAGCAGATGACTCTTAGATTATAAAGTGGTTGCAAGGTAGTGTGGTAGATTTAGATATAAAAAGATAAACCTAAATTATACCATTAGTGGTTTCTCTCACCCTTAGTGGTTACATTGCTTGCATTGTATTGGTCAGTTAAATTAAAGAAAATCCCAGACCATGTCTCTGGTATGTACTCAGACTGCTATTGTTCAAAACATCTAAAGTAACATGCTACCAAAGTAGAGAATGTGTCATCTAGGCTAATATTTTTCTTCAGCTAAATTTACATTTACAATTATTATTTGGTATTTGTGTAACTTGTATAATGGTATATGATAACATGATAAAGCAATTATTGTAAATGACTAAAACTGAACAGATTATACTATTAGGATTATACTCATAGATCTCAGTGTGCTTTCACAAATGAATCAAATAAGTGTTGATTTTGCAAAAGCAACTAAATGAGAAGAAAAAACAATAGGATATAATTACAGTTGTGAGAATGGCACAGGACTAGACAGTATTTTGAGTCAATTCTGACTTATACCAAGCATATATTCCAAATGACAGACAGCAGCTGGGGGTGAAACTGCTTTCCAAGTAGCCTTAGTTTTGAAGTCAGTGTACCTATTCTCTCTCTTCCACTGCCCTCTATCCCATTGTTCTCCAGGACATTAAAGATAAAATGATTGACAGTTCTATTTTTCTATATGTCACTGTGTATTATAATACATTCCGTGCTAAACTGGTATCCATTTAGGGGAAATAAAAAACCCTACTGCTTCAAGAGACCCAATAAAATGATCTTTTAATAAATAAATAAAAGGAACCTTGTGAAAAACTTTAACTTCATACTGAAGTGAATTTTTCATCTCTCAATTATTGTAAGATATAGTAGTTCAAGAAATACAATGCTAGACTTCAGGGAAGATGGCAACAGAGTGAGACATACCATGATGGAGTGAGACATATGAGAGGGACTCCGCAGAATCCAGTTCAGGGGAGTTGTTTAGAGGGAAATTCAACGCTGCTGGAATGCAGGAGGACCATCATAAAGATAAGTAGGAACATACCCGTGGGGTTTTGAGGCACTGGGGGATTTTGGCTTAACTCAGTGGAAGCCAGCAGGGGATTGAACTTGGCCCCACCACTGTCTCTGCCAGAGCTGGGACAATTTGGAGCCCGTAGGGGGGCTTGGTCTCAACACAGCCACAGTTTGCTGCTGCCTGCCTAGACGCAGGGACTGGACCCTTGCAGCGCCACGGGCAGAGACCAGGGTTCAATTACATTGTGACTTTTGTTTCCATCTATGCTCTCTATCCCCCCACAGTCTTGAAGGTCTGTACAGGGGCTTTTTCTCAACACAGCCACAGCTTGCCACCGCCACCTCCTCAGATGGGGATTAAACCCTTGCAACTCCATGGGCAAGGATCGGGGTTCAGCTACATTGTTGCTTGTATTTCAATCTTTTCTCTCTATCCCCCCACAGTCTCAGCGGACTTACTTTAAAAAAAAAGTTTTTGTCCTCTGTGCCTCTTTCCTGTTCTCTCACACTCCACTGCTAACCTCCAGACCACTCCCCTTAGCCTAGGCCATTTACACCTGTGCAACACCCAGCTAGGTGAGCTCTACCCTGTGTAGCTAGCCCGTGGCTGGAGAAAGCCCTGCTGACCTCCACCAGGGGATACTCTGCCCAATTTCTTACTAGGGAATTCCTGCCTATGTACCTGCAGGCCTAAGGCAACTCGGCCAACACTCATCAACATCCCAAGCTGATGCAGGAACCTCTGCCCAACCTCCATAAGACCAAAGCAGGCAACTCACTAGTCTTCTGTGGCACTCCCCTTAGAGAGAAGCCACAGGAGGATGAAGTGGTAGATTAATTCAATAGTGAAATTAGCTGTAGGCAGTTTGACGAAGCATTCCTACAAGTCTCCCAGAGACAGTCAGTGCTCTTTGGCTCCCTGGAAAATGGCACCTGGCTTCTCTAAAACAAAGCAATGTAAACAGCCATCAGCCGCAACGACCTGTATGAAAAAACAGAACAATAGGCAATGGCAGAAGATGTCCCGAACATAACGACATGCATTGAAGAAGCAGACATTGAGCTGCCACAGACAGACATTTTCCGAATGCTG
>NW_022103908.1:15577672-15578879 GCF_000313985.2 Echinops telfairi | reverse complement strand
GGGATGGTTCAACATACAAAAGACCATTAATATTATTCATCACATTGACATGAAAAGCCTAAAAGAACTACAGGATAATATCGATAGATGCAGAAAAAGCATTTTACCACATCCAACACCAATTCCTGCTTAAGACACTTGAGAAGATATGAATGGAAGGAAAATTCCTCAAGACAAAGCAAATTATATTAAAAACCAACAGCCAACGTGTTAGTCAATGGAGAAAAGACTAACACAATCCCACTGACAAGGATACCCCTTGTCCTCATTCTTATTTAATATTGTGCTGGAGGTTTTAGCTAACAGCACAAGGCAACGAAAAGCAATCAATAGTATTTGTCGCTGGAAGGAACTTTTGGAAAATCCCAAAATTCCACAAGTACTGGAAGCAATAGAGGACTTTGGCAAAGTGGCAGGATATAAGATTAGCAAACAGAAGTCCATCAGACTCTTATACGCATCGGATAAGACCACAGAGGAGGAGATTAAAAAACGTGGTACCCTTCATAATAGCCAAACAGAAGTTGAAATATCAAGGGATATACCTGACAAAAGATCTATATGGGGAAAACTACAGAACACTATTACAAGAAACCAAGAGGGACCTCAACAAATGGAAGAATATCCCATGCTCGTGGATTGGAAGACTCAATATAGTCAAGATGTCAGTTCTGGCAAAGGCACTATATAGGCTTATTGCAATTCCGATAGAAATGGGAAAACCGATTACCAACTTCATATGGAGAGGGAAGAAGCCCAGAATTAGCGAGAACTCCTTAAGAAGAAGGACACGTGGGAGGGCTTGCTTTACCTGACTTTAGCACATACAGTACAGCCACAGTTGTCAAAACTGCATGGTATTGGTACAATGACAGATATTCAGACCAATGAAAATAACTGAAAACCCAGAAATAAAATCATCAGCATACAGACAACTGATCTTTGATAAGGACCCCAACAATATCCAATGGGAAGCAGATGCCCTTTTTAACAAGTGGTGCTGGGAAAAAAAAGGATATTTACCTGCAAAAAAATGAAGCAAGACCCTTATCTCACTCCTTGCACAAGAATAAACTCAAGGTGGATCACATACCTTGAAATTAAACCCCAAACTATAAGGGCCATCAATGAGGGAATTGGGACCAACTTGAGAACTTTGGCACAGGGAATACATAGGCTATCAAAAATAGGGAAGGACACAAACACA
>NW_022103908.1:15561105-15573447 GCF_000313985.2 Echinops telfairi | reverse complement strand
GATGCTATTTTGAGGACTAAGAATGTATCTGACCCAAACCATGGTCATTTCAATCCCCACGTGTGCATGTAGAAGTTGGATATTGGATAAAGAAGACCTAAGAAGAGTCTATGGATTTTCATTATAGTGCTGGGGAAGAATTTTGAAAGTACCCTTTACCACCAAAAGAGCAAACAGATCTGTCTTGGAAAAAGTAGAGCCAGAATGCTTCTTAGAGGACTGGATGGCCTAAGTTTGTCACATGCACTTTGGACAGATTGCCAGGAGAAACCGTTTCCCAGGAAGAGCATGATGCACAGTACCGTAGTGGGACAGTGACACTGAGGAATGCTCTCAAGGAAGTGCATTGACACAGTAACTACAGCAATGGGCTCAAACAGAAGAACAATTGTGAAGATGGCACAGGACTAGACAGGGCTTCCTTCTTGTCTACACAGGGTCCCTATGAGTTGGAAATGACTAAACTGCACCTGGGAGCAAGAAGTATAATATAAACATATAGTTTTTATACATCTCCCCTCTACTTTTGTTACAATTCTCCCCCAAGAACCATCCACAGTATAACTTTCCCCCAAAACTCCTAAAGCTATTTCATGAATAGCCTATTAGAACGTAGATACATTTTTTCCTTCCAGTCTTTTAATAAAACCCACTACCTCTGACTCTAAATGAAACACAGAGAGTCTTGAAAGACACTGGTTGCTCCTTCCCCAGTCCTCTAGATCTGAAGCCATTCGTTCTCTCACCTCATATGCCATCTGTGTACAAATGTGCCTGTTCTTCTCCATAACCACTGAAAATATCTGAACAGATTCCCTACTATGGGTGGATGCAGACACATGTGAGAGATGACAGTGAGATGGTGCAAAAGAACAATCGGACAAAGAAAATAATAAGAAGAAAATGACATAATAGCAGTGACCATAGAAAGTTACCAACAGGTAGAACAGACATGGTCTGTATGATTTAGAAATGATGGAACAAGCCAAAGAAAGCCCGTATGCAATTGGCATAAAGCAAAACTGTACTGGAAGATTAAAAAAAAAACACTTTAGATAGAATAATGTATAGAGAACGGCATTTAGTGATAGTTTCCTTCCCTAACATACACTGAGACTTCAATGAAACTTCAATACTAAATTTACTTCAATACATTTTCACTGCATCCACAATTATACATGTGGAGAAGAAAATAATCTTGTTGCCTGGAGGCCAATCTGGGAAAACAAGAAAATATAATGATTTCTAGTAAGTTAATGGGTCTCTGCCTGACTAATTAATAAAATAATAATTATTTGTCTTAAGAGATCTACTTTATGAATATTATTACACATGAAATTCATGGAGCATATAGCACAAGGTTTGTTTCTATTGCAATGGAAATTAAACTAAAGCACCAGGGTGTGGAGTGAAGTAAATTCTCAGTCATAGAAACCTTAGAGAATAAAGTAAATCTGCCTCATAAACTGTGCGATGCTGTAAACCTTTAAAGAACACAGTGCCACATTTGTCTTTCATGGAAAGGCTTATGGATTTGAACCACTGACCTTGTGGCTAGCAATTCAACTTCCAACTGCCAGCTCAATCAGAACTTCTTTCTTCCTTATTGAGGGCTCCTTAACTTTAATTAGGAGTCCTCCTTCAGTTAATGTAAACACTGTCTGAGCTTCAATATAAGAAGATGATTGCTGTGGTTGTTGGGGCCACTGAATGATTCAACTCACAACAACTTGATGTGCAACAAAAGGAAACACTGACAGATCCTACAGCATCCTTACAATTATTCATATGTTTGAGACCATTAATGCATGTCCTGTGTCAATCTATGTTCTTGGCTGTCTTACTCTTTTTTACTGCCCTTACACTGTACCAAAAATCATGTTCTTTTTCAGGGACTGATCTCTCCTGATAAAATGCCCAAAGTACGTGAGATGAAGTATTGCCATATGCACTTCTTTTTATATATATTTTTTAGAATCATTTTATTGGGTGCTCATACAGCTCTGATCACAATCCATTCATATATCTATTGTGTCAAGCACATTTGTACATATGTTACCATCATCATTTTCAGAACATTTTCTTTCTACTTGAGCCCTTGATATCAATTCACTCCCACCCCTTTGCCCCTCCCCTTCCTCCCTCATGAACCCTTAATAATTTTTTTTTCATGTCTTACATGTACAGCTGTCACCCTTCATCCATTTTGCTTTTGTTTATCCCCCTGGAAGAGGGTTATATGTAGATCATTGTGATCAGCTCCCCTTTTCTCCCCCTACATTCCCCTTCCCTTTCAGGTATTGCTAATCTCATTACTAGTCCTGAGGAGTTTATCTGTCCTAGATTCCCTGGGTTTCAATCTCTTATCTGTACCAGTGTACATGCTCTGATCTAGCCAGATTTGTAAGGTAGAATTGGGTTCATGATAGTTGACCGGGAGGGAGCATTAAAGAACTAGAGGAAAGGTGTATGTTTCATCCATGCAATACTGCACCCTCACTGGTTTGTCTCTTCCTTGTGACCCTTCTGTAAGGGAATGTTCAATTGTTTACAGATGGGGGGCTTTGAGTCACCATTCCACACTCCCCCTCATTCACATTGATATGAATATGATATTCTGGATTTTGATGTCTGATGCCCATAAAAGAAATTATTGAAACATGAAGGAAGGCCAACCATGATAGTGGGACAAGAAGAAAGTAAAAGGAAATAGAGGAAATAACTAGGAGACAAAGGACATTTATAGAGGTCTAAATACAGACATGTATATATGTAAACATATTTATATAGAACGATAGGGAAATAGATCTATGTACATATATCTGTGGGTTAAGTATTAAGGTAGGGGACAGACATTGGAGTTCTACTCAAGTAATCCCTCAACGCATGAATACTTTGTTCTAATAGCCTGGCATTCTCGAGCCCTGAAGACAAAATGGGTGCATATGCAAATGTGGTCTAGAAAGTTGATGGTGTCTGGCTATCAAAAGATATAGCATCTGAGGTCTTAAAGACTTGAAGATAAACAAGTGGTCATCTAGCTGAGAATCAACAAAGCCCACATGGAAGACGCGCACCAGGCTGTGGGATCGCAAGGTGTCCATGGGATCAGCCACACTCACTTCTAAGGAGCATTCTTGTACTTATTCCAAGGAAGATCTGTTTGTTTATTTGGCAAGCCATGCTATTTTGAATATTCTGCATCAGTACCATAATTCAAATGCATATATTCTTCTGTAGTCTCCATCATTTAATTTTGAATTTTCACATGCATAAGTAGAAGATCATTCAACAACCTTTGCAGGAGTACATTGGCAGATAACTTCCAGGTATTCTGATGAATTCAGAATAGAATACGGAGTAAGGGATAGCATTTTTGACATCATATAAATCTTGCTGAAAGCATAGAATAACAGAAATATATTTATTTGTGTTTTTAATGACTATACAAATGTAGTAGACTATGGAGAACATTGAGAAAAACAGGAATTCCAAAACACTTAGTTGTGCTCACAAGAAACCAGGACACGAAAAAAGAGGCAATTGTGACAACTGAACAAGAATACTGCATGTTTTAAAATCAAGAAAAGTGTTCATCCGGGTTGTATCCTCTCAACATACTTATTCAATCTGTATATTGATCAAATGATCAGAGAAGCTGGACTATACTTATTCAATCTGTATATTGATCAAATGATCAGAGAAGCTGGAACAAAAAACTAGAATTGCACTGGCAGAGTAGAGTTCTCATAGTACACATTTTTTTCCACTAGGCAAGCATCAAGCAACTCTCAGTTAGTGCACCCAGTGGCGTTGCCTTGGAAGATTCTCTGGTCACAGTGAATGTTTCCATAAAAGCAGTTTTGCTTGAACCTCATTTTTTTGATGGTTGACTAAAGAGAACAGCATGAGGCTGTGAATTTTGTTTCTTGCTCAGGAAAAATGCCACAGAAACTGTTGTGATGTTGAACACAGCTTACAAAAGTATAGTGCTGTGTGAAAAACTCAAGCTTATTGGTGGTTTTCTCATTTCAAAAAAATTAAATGTCAATTGATGACAACCCTTGTTCTAGATGTCCATCAGCCTCCTGAATGGATGAAATTGTCAACTCAGTGTATATGGAGTTCATTCCACCAGGTCAGACTATTAATCAAGCTTTCTATGTAGAGGTTCTGAGACGATTTCATAGCAGTATGTGACAAATAGGCCTGATTTTTGGTAGACATGGGACTGGTTTTGTCACCGTGACAATGCACCTGCTGACATAGCCATCTTAGTGCACCACTTTTTGGCAAAAAAACAGTGTGCCTTTCTTGCTCCACGCACTTTACCTGACCTCACTCCAGGCAACTTCTTTTTGTTTCTGTGAATGCAGAGGATCATGAAAGAAAAGTGATTTGATGACATAGAAGAGGTGAAGGAAAAAACAAGGGAAGTGTTGCCAGCCATTAAAAAGATGAGTTTGAAAAATGTTTCCAATAATGGAATCGCAGATTTGACAAATATATTAAGTGGAATGGAGAATACTGCAAAAGTGATAAGGTTGTTTTATATTAAAAAAAATTAAATAGCTTTAAAAATATTCTGCTTTTGGGGGGTACCCCCTTCTATGAACCAGGATTAGATATGTAGATGACACCTTGCTTGCTGAAATGGAAGAGGACTTGAAGTACTTGTTGAAGAAGATCAAGGATTGCAGTCTTCAATATGGATTAAACTTTAATGTAAAGGGGAAGACAATCCTCATAATTGGTCTAATTCATAATTGGGCTGAGAAAAAACTGAAGTTGTCAAGGGTTCCATCTTGCTTAGATCCATGATCAGCGCTCATGGCAACACATTGACCTGGATAAATCTGCTTCACAAGTGCTTTTTACAGTGTTGTGAAGCTGATATGTTACTTTGAAGATCAAGGAACACCTGACTGACCCTTGCCATGGTATTCTCCATCTCATATGCATGTGACTTTTGAACACTGAATAAGTAAGAACATGATTACTCAAGTAAAATGAATATTTTATTCTCAATGCTATGTATTTCTTTTATAGATTATTATGAATTCATTTCACTTAGAATCACTTTCTCTAAAGTTGCAAGATTGTCGTTACCTGTTTCCTATTTTAAAAAACAAAACAATAAAGTTATTGAATCAGACACACATAAGCCAATCATACTGCCATACAAAAGTAATAAATCTATTAATGAAGAATTAGATTTAAGACACTCTGACAGATGCAAAATGCTTCCCATTCATGGCTCTGAGATTTAATATATATTGTCAATTGAAATTACCTTAGAAATATTTAACTAAACAAATCTATCACAAACAAAGCTTGTAGAAATAACTTCTGCATATATTCTTAACTCCTGCATATTTTAAGTTGAAAAAGGCCATGCATTTACTTACTCAAACTGAGACTTCATTATCCTTTTTGAAATATGTGTTTTTCTGAAAGTTTTGTTTACAAGTGGTAAATGAAATTTCATCATTAGGAATCCATGGCTGACTTCACATACAATTTAAGTATGCAAATAATTAATATGTTAGGTAATTAATTAAATACATAATTAATTAGTTTTAATTTAATTTTTTTGTCGATACAAAAGCGTTAACTTTATTTCAGAATCTAATTATTTCAAAGGAGTTGAAACTCTGCATATTTGTAAAGCAATACATATGTGTTATTCTTATTATTGTATGGATAAATATTAAATAAATAATCAAATAAAGAGAATCAACATCAATTTAGTGATAGAGTTGTAGAAAAATACATCAATTATAACCCACAAATGTTGCAGAATTAGTTGAAGACATCTTATTGCATGCATAATCATTATCTAGTTTTGGTTAAAGTATTTGTTAGCAAAAATATATAAGTCACTGGCAGTAGAACATAACTTCAGCAGTTGTATCTGTGGTAGTAGTAATGAGTATTGTACTATACTCAATGTATTCTACCCTACTCAACTTCTACTAGAGTATTCAATTGAATACTAGAGTATTAGTTTGAATTTAATCCTCCATGTAATTTAATGAATGTACATGCAGTTAGTTGTGGGACCCAGTAGATTTAGCCATCAAGGAACATGCTTCCTCCCTGCCCCCACTATCATGATCTGAATTCTACCTTGTAAGTCTGGATAGACCAGAGGATGTACACTGGTACAGATAGAAACTGGAAACACAGGGAATCCAGGGCAGATTATCCCTTCAGGACCAGTGGTGTGAGTGGCGATACTGGGAGGGTAGAGGGAGAGTGGGTTGGAAAGAGGGAACCTACTATAAGGAACTATATGTGACCCCCTCCCTGGGGGACGGACAACAGAAAAGTGGGTGAAGGGAGACGTTGGACAGGGCAAGATATGACAAAATAATAATTTATAAATTATCAAGGGCTCATGAGGGATGGGTAGCGGGGAGGGAGGGGAAAAATGAGGACCTAATGCCAGGGTCTTAAGTGGAGAGGAAATGTTTTGAGAATGATGAGGGCAATGAATGTACAAATGTGCTTTACACAACTGATGTATGTATGGATTGTGATAAGAGTTGTATGAGCCCCTAATAAAATGATTTTAAAAAAAGAAAGAGGAGACAGAGTCACAAATGAACAAATGTTTTAGGTATGAGGAAAAATAAAATACAGATGGTTTCTGAATACCCTGAGCGATTTCAATGAGCAAAATGACAGTGTGGCAAAACCACATAGAAATTTGACTCGGTACCTGACCTGGTGTCTACAGTTTGATTGAGTGGGGATCTAACAGTGGGATAGTCATTCCGTGTAAGGCCAGAAAGAATAGTGAGGGAAGCCATGAAAAGGAACTCGGTTTATTGCACTCATTGTTTCCAGAAATAAGAAGGCACACATTCCATGACATCTGGCCACACAGGAGTAGCACCCAGGAACAATTTAACAATAAGCTAGAATTACAGGAAACAACCTGTCTATAACAAATAAAACAAAGAAAGTGACTCTTCATGGGTTTCCATTAAATTGGACATATTTAATAATTCTACATACTTGGAGGGAATAATCTGTCTGGAACGTGGGTTGTTCTGATGATCTTTATCATATGTTCAAGAAGAATATAGACAGGCCTTTGGCAAAAATCGGGATATTAAGAAAAATATACTAGAGTTGAAAATATGTTTATGTACTTTAAATTCATTGATTCGCCTGGTTGGTCAAAATTTGGCCAATATTTAGAGTTTATCCTGTGTGATAACTTCTTCGGAGAACCATATGAATGTAAGGAAGGCCAATGCTGCTGTCAATCATTCCACTCTACATTAAAAATGCGCATGTGTATTTAAACAAAACATAACTAAAGACATTTCCCCAGAAGGAACTTCAGCCCTAGAGAAGTGACCTAGTTTTCCTCGTGTTTATAAACAGTTACTAGTATTGACATTTTAGTATGAGAACCTCACATGATGGTATTGATTAGTACTAGCAAATAAACACTCAAAATAAATACAGATCACCAGGGCTTGCTCTAGAAATCGCCTGCTTTTCAGAGCTGCTCATACTGCTAACAATATATGTATTAAAATAGAGAACATGAAAGCAGGGGTGAAGGATGCAAAGAAGAGAGGGGAAGGGAGAAAGAGAAACTAAAGAAAGAATAAGAGAAAGAAAGCAATAGCTATTTTGATGTATGTAGTAGACAAGTAAATAATTTTGTCTTCTAATCATTTTCCCTACATATTTAAAATAAAAGAAAATAAAACCCTCCCCATAACCTGCAACTTGGAGCAGGGTAAGAGAGCGACCTTCCACCAGCCAGGATATTTCAAACCTACCTTATAATTGATCTATTTCTCAGTTTAAAGGTCAAGCTTTTGTTATTTAGTGGCTAATAGTTTAATTTCTTTAAAATAGTGCTTTAATTTCCTAATAATATCCTTTATTTCTCACAAGTTTTGTGAATAGATATTTTTCAAGTTGACAATTTTACCAAAAAATAATGTTTTCTGCCTTATGTTTATATACATATAGTCCTCTCCATAATATTTCCTTATATTTCCACATTTTTTGCTTTTAAAAGAAGAACAAATTACAGCTTTAGCATAATCAGGTGCTCTGTTTAATTAGGCTTTGGACCACACAGGGCAATAATGATTCATTGCTTCACATGCCTACTGAAGTAGCTTTTGCTTTTGGACCCAGATATTATCTGTAAGTATGTGTCTAAATGTTATCTTATTTTTGTAAAACATCCCAGAAGAAATAAAAATTAGGTATTTTTGTGTACAATGAATGATCCACCCTTTAATATTATGACATGGATGTCTTCGTTCTGAAATTAAAGCAATAAGTACCTAATTTTCAAGAATTGACAAGAATAATTTGATGGCTGGTGAACATCAATTATTTTAAAAGGGGTGTGTGCATGCATATGCATCTGTGTATTGTGGCACCTGCAGAAATAGTGTGCCATGTGCTTTCCTGGCAAGTTTTATGATGAGCTTAGTTCGGGACCCAAATCTGGTAACAGAAAATGTCTTCCGAAACAAAGCTGCCATTGCAGTGCTTTGAACTTTCATTATTTTATTGAAAAGTCTAAATCCTATATTTTTTTCACCTGCCAACCTAGATGTCTAATGGAAAGTGTGAGTTTATAGTGGCAGAGAAGTGACTGAGCAGGCAATGACAGCTGCAGTAGAAGTATACAGATTTTCCTTACAAGAGTTTGAGCTGTCAACGCTGTCAGTCTCCACTCTTAGGATAAGCACACCATTTTAAACCTTTGGCAAGACTTTTCCTAGCCATTTCCTGACTTTATTTAATTTCACAGCGCTTCATACATCTTACTCTGGCTGCAGCAATCACAACAAGTTCATTCATTGACTGTTGCTACTCTGATAGTATTGGAGGTATCGCTGTCCTAGCTAGCTCTGAAATTCAAGTCATCCTCCTGCAAGGGACTGTACATGCAATCCCCCTCAGGGTTCCACACTTTCCCTGTTTGGTAGTTAATAAAATATTTAAAATGCAAAAATCAGTCCGTTTATACAAGATAATGTCTTTCATGAATTTTTACATAAAGGTTTGTCTTAATGGCAATAGTTCAATTTTGAGAAAACTTCTTTCAAAGCTTACTTCCTCTGCTTCATACAAACCTAAGAAGAAAGAACGGTGATGCTTAGGCACAATTGTTTTGGTCATCTCATTAGAAAAGACGAATCTCTTGAAAATGGCATCCATGTAAGATAGGAGGTCAGAAAAACATAAGGAAGCTCTCAGATGGATTGTCATTGTAGCCACAATAATGGGCTCAAAGACATCAAGATTAAGAAGATAATATGGGACTGGAGATGTTTTTTCCCTGTGGTACATAAATTTGCCATGAATCTAAGCCAATTTGGTAATGACTAATAACAACAGTAAGAACAATAAAGAGCCTGCATTCTTTCAAATCCCAACCCACTGCTTCCATGACATTTGACATATTCATCAACTCTATCACATCTTCTCTGACCCAAGAGAATGTTTAAATTATAGAACAGAATCGCTGATATCACATGCAATTGACATTTATTCAAGATCTTCCAACAACAATGGCAGCAGTACATTGACAGGCATCTGCTAGAGGTTCGGGCCAGATTCAGAAAAGGATGTAGATAATTATACTTTCTCTGTGTATATGTATGATTAATACTAGAAAACAACCACTAAAATTATATTTTTTGATATTTTTCAGTATGTTCAGATGCTTTCACACACATACAAAATTAAATGTATTTAAACTTGTATATCTCAGCGAGGATATGGTGTGAAGGCCACATCTGACATCTTCCTCCTGTGTAAGACAGAAGGATAATCCAAGTCCACAACTAATCAAAGATAATTCCAAAGGCACAGGTCATACATTGTCTATCCTACTTTTTCCTAGTCAGACACCAACCATTCTTCCAAGGGCACTGAGTTTAATAATGCATTACAATGGCTACAAGGACTCACAGGCAGGGTTCAAGGTTATGGAACTTAATTGGGAGGCTAACCAGTTACAAAATGTTAAGGACAACATTATTTTGATATAGTGCTTCTTCCTAGCCATGTTGACTAGTGTGTGTCTCTCTGGTCCTCAGTCCCTCAGCAACATGATTCCTTGGCCTGTGTCTTCCTCTGGCAAGTGCTACAAAGCTCCTCTAGCACTGATAAATACACACAGAGTCTCCCATTCTGCAATCCAGCATCCTGCCCAAAAATATTCTTCTTTACACTTGCTGTGGGCTGGAAAGCCAGTCACCCTGTCTCATTATCTCTGTTGCCACCATGACTTCCACATTGTTTCTTCTGCCATCATGTCTCCACTCCAAGATCCTGGGTGAGCATCGCTCTTCCTTCTATGAGCTATGGGATTCTTTCTCTTCCTAGTTCTGCAATACCTTTTACAAGGAATGGCATAACTGACCAATCCCATACTCAGGCCCCAACTAGATCTTACACACATGCTTCCAAACAGTGATCTGATGGAAGTTAAAGAGTATATGAATAGAAGAGTCATACCTAGTCATTTCACCTCATCATACTTAGTTTTAATTTTTATGCTGAGTAACATTTATTTTATTCTTTAAGAAGAAATTTTTATTTTTCATAAATTTAAAATGAAGAGCACAAGAAATCCTTATGAATTTACAGCTTCATTTTAGCCATTATCAATACTTTTACAATCCCGTTTCATCTATTCTTTCATTAAACAAAATATATTTTAAACAGATTCCAGTCACCTTGGTATTTCATTTCCAAATATTTAATATGTATCTCTGAAAAATACATATTTTTAATATAAGCACCATATTTTGACCTTCATTAACAATATCCAGTGGTGGTGTTAGCTGACATCCAGTCAGCCCCAAAGTCATACAAACCCTTTCCTGGAATTTTCTTGTCTGTGATCTTCATGGAAATCGTTTGCCAGGCCATTTAGTTAATGGCAGATAACAAATCATTTTAGTCACCCTTCTTCTATTTATTAATGATAACCAATTACTATTCAAATGTCCCTGTTTTTTATTAAAACTATTTAATGGTTGCTTTGTTAAGATCATAATATAAAAGAATTCTGTACCTGGCATTAGAGTGTTATGTGTCACCATAACAATTTTATTATAAAATAGAAATACTATCTTTACTTATTTAGTGGACAGGGGTGCGATAGTTAGGTTTATCATGCCCACTAAGCCAATAGGAATGTGAGGGTGGAGTTTAATCAGGTCACAGCTTGATTGGAGGGCATGGAAGGCAATGAGATAAGTAGCTCTGCAAGGCCTGCCCTATCTCTTTTGCTCTTTGGTGAATGGACCAACATGCTGCAGCTTTAGCTAGTTTTCTGCCTCAACCTGTGTGATACGCTATCTGTGGGCCAAGCCAACCATGGATCTCATTGCTAGAGCTTGCGCATTCTTTGAGACCTTCTTCACCATGCTGTTGGTGCATACTGAGCCCTTTGAACTGTTGTGTGGACTAATTAGCTGTTATAATCCTTCTCACTGTATAAACTTACATATATATATATATTCTTATGTGTCCTAGTTTTGTTTCTCTAGAGAACCCTGCTTAACAAAGTAGGATTATCCAATTATCTTATTATATATATTCTTAAATGCCATCTTTTTCATAAGGATTTACTGTACCAGAACTATTGCAAGCTAACTATCTATATATAATACATAATCTGTATTTTGTCTTTTTACAATGATATTTTTATTCCTATGCAAATTTTGTGCTGTTCTTTATATATATTTTAGATATATATAGTATATATATCTAAATATATGCATACTTTTTTTAGAAAATATTTTAGTAGGTGGTCATGTTTCCAATGATACTAGGAAATGCTCATTCATCTGTGGCAAGAAATCTTAAAGAGAGTGATCAGGCCCATATAATGGAAGAGATCTATATTCGTCTCCATTACAACAAAAGGTAAGCCAACATAATGTAAAAACTGTTGAATAATATCATTCATATAGTTCAAGTCATTCTATCTAGGAACTTGGTCATCCTAATGAATAATAGAACATTGTCTTCTGTCTGCTTTTTTACAACTCAGGAAGTTATGCTGTGTTTTGGAGTCTACTTGGTTGCTAACCTTATTGTTAAAGGTTTGAGCCCACCCAGAAGCAGCACTGAAGGAGTAACTGCTGGTCAACTGCAGAATGTGCAATTGAAACATATGACATTACCATGAGTTGAAATCGATTTGATGATAACTGGTGTGTTCATGTGTGTATGCTAGGTTTATGATACTTTATACACCATGCTATATTGTACATATTCTATAAGTTTTCAAATTTCCCATATGTGTGTGTGCATATGCACACATATGCATGT
>NW_022103908.1:15559119-15560303 GCF_000313985.2 Echinops telfairi | reverse complement strand
TTTACACAATTGATGTATGTATGGATTGTGATGAGTTGTATGAGCCCCCAGTAAAATGATTTTAAAAAAATGTAACACTGTGCACTTTATAAATGTTCTCATATACACAAAATATATAAATCAATGCACTGCTTCTAATGTATTTTAATTTGTATGCTGCTATATGATAAGTTATTTAGTTTTGTCAATTCATTATTTCATGTCATTCAGATACACCAATAAACTGCATGAAAAACAAGATGGATGTATCCTTTAATTTCCCAATTTCTGTATTTCTAGTTTCTTACTACTTTTAATAATTATTGTACTTAATGTCACAGCCACTATTTAGAAACATGAACGCGGGTGAATAAAATAAAGATTGTAGAGCATTTTTGGTGAATAAAATAAAGATTGTAGAGCATAGAGTGGAGTAAGCAGTCAACCCACTTGGCTGATAGCTGAAAAGTGGGAGAATCAAGTCCCCCAGAGGTATTACCTTGAAAGAAAGATTTGACACTCTCCTTCAAAAACTTGCCATTGAACACTCTGGAACACAGTTATTCTCTGACACACATGGAGTCACCATGAATCAGAATTGGCCATTTTAAAATAAGAATTTTGTTTCCCGTATCCTCCCTTCATGAACCATCCCTGGTGGTCTTTCCTTCCTGCTTTCTGAGCTTTACCCTGAACACCTGCTGCCATCCCGCCCCCGCCAATAATCGATTATTCTAATGAGTTCCTTCTTCATTGGTATGATTATACACTTTATAGGCCTATCATGTGACTGAAAGTTGAGTTACATGGGCAAATTCAGTTCCAGGATTAAGGAGTATGTAAATGGCAATTAAAAAAATTAAAATGATCCTGTGCTATTAAATACTAAATAAAATGTACTCTGAAATAGGAACTATCAGAGAACAATGAAATATTCTTTAACAATAGTAAAGTAACATAAGTGAAATAATTAATGTAAGCCTTGGAAAATAAAATATTGAACTTCCCTCAGAAGAATTTATTTCAAAAGAGGGCATTGAATCTTCAGCTCCAGGAGAGGGGCATATCTGATCAGACAGCAGATGAAGTGAAAGGAGGAGGGAGTAGAGCACATGTTGGCCCACCAGGCCTTGAGGACAATGATCCCAATTAGAGCAGCCAGTCCACAGAGAGGACCACATGGCCAGCCCCACTATGAGACATGA
>NW_022103908.1:15543346-15557689 GCF_000313985.2 Echinops telfairi | reverse complement strand
GAGGGAGGATAGGTTGGAAAGGGGAAACCAATGACAAGGATCTACATGTGACCTCCTCCCTGGGGGATGGACAACAGAAAAGTGGGTGAAGGGAGACTTCGGACAGGGCAAGATATGACAAAATAATAATTTATAAATTATCAAGGGTTCATGAGGGAGAAGGGAGAATGGAGGAAGTGTAAAAATGAGGACCGAATGCCAGGGGCTTCAATGGAGAGCAAATGTTTTGAGAACAATGAGGGCAATGAATGTACAAATGTGCTTTACATAATGGATGGATGTATGGGTTGTAATAAGAGTTGTATGAGCCCCTAATAAAACAATTAAAAAATATTGAACTCACAAAACTAAACCCAAGCTTGTGGAAAACTGGAGGGAAAAATGCAGAAGAGGGAGAGAGATCATTATTCCAGAAGACCCAGTCAGGAAGCAAAATTATTCCATGAGCACTGATTGTGGAGCTGAGCAAGATGATATCCTTGCCAGCATCACTATTTGATCCTGATACTAACAATTGTTCCAGTTGTGAGGATTTTGGTTCTCTTTACATGGAATGTGAATCCATACTGCAAGCTGCAATCCTTGATCTTCATCAGCAAGTGCTACAAGTCCTCCTCCCTTTCAGCAAGCAAAGTTCTGTCATCTGTATGCTTGCAAGTTGTAATCGTATTTTCTCCAGTCCGGACACCACATTCTCCTTCATGGAATCCAGCTTATTTGATATTTGCTCAGCATACATATTGAGTAAGCATGGTGACAGTTGACAACCCTGACACAAATCTTGCCTGATTTTAAAACATGCAGTATTTCCCTATTCTGTTCATACAACTGCCTCTTGATTCATGAACAGGTTCTGCATGAGCATAACTAAGTGTTCTTGAATTCTCATATTTCCCAAGACTGGATAGGTAGATAGTATATAGATGATGATAGATAGATAGATAGATAGATAGATAGATAGATAGATAGATAGATGATAGATAGATAGATTTTTGTGATACAGTTATATAACTTTGCATAGTCTGGAGCAAGTATAGGTACTCATTAAGTGAACAATCTATTATTGTTTCATTTATCTCTTTTTATGTCTAAAATTTCCAGAAGTTATCGTGGCATCTGGGGTCTTCACATTGAGTTCATTGGCCTACTAATTATAAGATCAGTAGTTTGAACCCACCCAACTGTCAGGAAGAAAGGTAAGCTGTCTGCTCCTATGAATATTGAAATTGTGGGCACCCATGGGGTAGATCTCCTCTGATAGTGTCATTAGGAGGAGAATTCACTCAAAGGCAGTGAGTTTGTTTTTGGTTTCTTAAGTTACAATTTCACCTGCAAATTAGCTTTCATTGACCGGTTTCAAATCAATATAGAACTTGGTGTATAATATTACACACACACACACACACACACACACACATATATATATGTATATGTAAGATTAGCCTAAACATAGAAGGGAATTTTGTAATTTCAAAAAAAATCTAATAAAGTAAGTGACACATCTTAAAATTCTGACACAATGAGGATTATTGTACTCTCTAGTCGCATTGTTTATATTTTAGCCTCACTCAATCCAGTGGTCCTCCATAACTTCACACCAATGCAGTTACTACCTTCAATCCTCACTGTCCAATCAGCAAAGGCTGTTCCTCCTTAATGAAATGTTTGTTCCATGCTGTTTCTTTCTCAAGGGAGTTTCAAATATTGAAATGTCTTTAATAACGCCCATTATTATTTTGTTAGTGCATTTTATGTCCACTGTGTAATTTTCCAAAATGCATGACACATGATAAAAAAGATGAAATTTTAGTCAAAGACCTTTCTAGTTTAGCTTTTTTGGTCCCTTTTCAAGGTTAAGCAGTAGAGCATTAGTTGACTTTTCAACTCACATCATCTATCTACACAACATCTATCTATCTATCTATTTCTCATTACAAATAAGAATAGCTCTTTGAATGTTTGCAAACTTTTCTACGGAGGTTGAGGAGCTGAGAGGAGTTCAGAGGAGCTCAATGGCGTGGCTTTTCTGCAGCTTCAACCCCCTTCTTTGGTTTTCCAGAGCTCTCTTACCTTGCTGGCTGTTCATTTGCAAGATTTATTATTCTGTGGATGTGCCATCCTTGCTGACAAGTTTGTGCTCTTTCTCAACTTGTTGTTTCTTTCTCGACATGTGTCATCACCTGACAAGCTCCTGATCCGTCATAAAAAATAAGTTCAAATATTACCTCCACTGTGAAACTTTCCCTGTCACGAAGCACAGGATTGTGACTATTTTCCTCTGTCTATGTTTTGTTTATATAAATATTATAATTTAACTGTCTATAGCTGTGCCTCTCCTTTGTGAATGTGAGCTTCTCCAGGCCTGGGATGATACTATTTTCCTTAAACATAAATGACAGCACAGTTTATATAGGTGTCTGGCTGGTTGTGTAATATAAACAAAGAATAAGAAAATAGAAAATGTATAAATATAGGAGGGGTCTTCAGAGAGTTTATAGGAAAATTCCATTATCTTTTAATTTCATTTTCAGAAACGTTTTGAGGCCCTCTCATAAACACACACATAAATATATGCTATCTGATGCTTCAGAATGAAAATGCAAACACCTAGGTTCTGTATTTGTAGCATATTGATATTACAATGGGAGCTTTGCTTTGCCATGCTCTTAATCCTATGGTTCACAAATGTTCACTTACATAAGAATATTCAGGAGACTTTTAAATGATTCCCACCCCAAGATAGACTTATTTATGCATTTTCAACAGGCATTATCATGATGTAGGTAATACAAGATGATATTTTGAGAAGCAACGAGTTACCATCCCAAACCCTTTTAAAGATGTACAGGATTTCGTTGATGCATATGTTTTAGCAGGCCATATGTGTCCCCCCAAAGCACAGTTAGATTAACTGAACCTCCATGTATGATGAAGCATGTGTGGCAAGGATCTGCCACCACTAGGTGTCACTCCTCATAATGTCTCATTTATTTTGTGAGCTGTGTAAGTTTTTTTCCTCTCGGTGGATATTAGTCCTTATAGTTGGAATGAATGGAAAGATTAAAATAATATACATGTACACTTTTCGTGCACTCCTTTATTTCCCCAGTAAGTTTTACATTCCCTTGTTCCCATTTATGTCAGTAATAAGCAATTGAGCTTTCTTACCTCTGAAATCAAATATGCCAAGGGAGGCAATGCGGACAGGAGCTGAAGCCTCCTAGACCTGTGACATATCCAGCTGAAAGTCGACCTGCCTGTCTATCGATCGACGCAGTTAGACAGCTTTGACAAGCAGGCTATTTTAGAAAGAAACAATACAAAGGGGAGAAAAAACATCCTTCATTGTATTTAAGCCTCAGGCTGCTCAGGGCTCTAGCCTGGAGGAATTGAATTCTTCTTCACAAGATGCAATTGTTGTCCAGACTGAAATTTCCAATAGACCCAGAATTATTTTCAATTACATTGAGTTAGACATATCCCAAAGTAGAATTTTATATGAAAGGATAAATGATGGTGGTTATTACAGGACAAAGGTGCACAATTGCTAGGAATAGCAAATGAAATGAATCGAATGAAGAAACTGCTCTGTTTCTTCAGGACAGGGCACACTCTGCATGCCACTATTGTTCAGAGCACTTTGGTCTCCTTGTCCTGAGAAATGAGAAGTATTGACCTTACAAAGAGGCTTCTGATGGTTTTATTAAAAAAAAAAACAAAACCTAAATGAAGTGCCTGTTTAAAAGTGTATTAGGGATTTGTATGTCAGAGATTTATTTATCAGTTTGATAAGAATTATTTTGAGTATTATGTTATTCTGTTTTTACTACATGACTTCTTTAATATCTTTAAAGCATATGCAAATTTAAAATGACTTTAAAAACTTATCACTAAACTCAATTTGTATATTGCTATGGCAAGTAATAACTTTGTTACTCCTGAAAACCTGTTTATTTTCTCTAAGTTTTGTTAATTATTAAATTTATTTACCCTATAAATATCTAACTTTTGAGATATCTTTAAAATATTACAGGAGTAACACAATTCCTTGTTTGTTTATTAATAAAATCTCTCCTGTAATATTGATTCAGCTGTATAGGTTTTTGAAAAAATCATGAACAATGTTTTGTGCAGGAAACAAAACATTTAAGGAAGAAAAACGTTTTATCACAAAATTCTAAGCATCTAGTAATATATGTTGATTAGTCATAGCTCTGTAGATATAGGAGTTAATTAAATTAAATATTTGAATATTTTTATTTTATGATAAAATTTAGTTAGTGAGACAAAACCCCGTGTATCTGCTATTTTTTCTAGCCATTCAGAGAGTTTTTTTACTATTTATGTCAAAAAACACTGCTTCAAAAAATCGAATTAATTCTGATTTTTTACATAACAACCCATTAATATAGCATAATTGCTATGAGTTCTTGTGGTGACTAGTACACTATAAAGAGAGTTTGCTGTGAAGTTTTTACTTCATGAGCCCATTTGCTTCTATTTAATTTTTAAAATCCAAGCTAATAATGTACTTTTGAAAGATTATCATTGTACGTTTTTAATTAAATATACACTTCTATAAATAAGTGGATAACATACTTTAGTACATCTTGATTATTGATTCATTCAAAAGTTAATTTATTTTAGATATGTTATCATTTTTAAACTTTTAGAGGAATACTATCTTTGACATGAGTTAAGAATTCTTGAAAGTTCACAGGCACAATATTTTTCTAAAGTCATTGGTCACACGGATATCACTACGGTCCATAGCACGTTTTTACCATGTTAATACCATGTTAACGCCAAACGGAACCCAGTTTTCTGGGCCTTCAGAGGCATAGTGGGGTACAGGTTGTGCTTCCCCACCACGTTCTCCCCACGAGAATGATGAGGTTCTCTGCTCTCGTAAGGATTTAAGCCTTGAAACCCCACGGAAGTTCCACTCTCTCCTGTAGCATCTCTGAGGAGGAGGATTGATGGCAGTGAATGAAACTCCGGGAGAGTTTCAGATGTTAAATAGTTCATTATAAATCAAGAGCTAGCACACCACATCCTTACATCGGCTAGGGTGAGGTCCAGTCAAGACGTTTCCAGAGATAAGAAATACCTCAGTCCAATTGCACGTCAACCCTCTTCTGCAACAGTCACAAAGCTAGGAAAGTCATTGGTGATATTTAAGGCTTTGTGTCACTATGAGTGGATGAGAATTCTCAGTGAGTCGGTAGTTCCCACTTACTAATCCCCCATGACCGGACCTAACACAATGTAGTCAAAATGATGAAATGCATACCTTGAGGTGACAGCCCTGATACAATTAAAGTTTCCTCAGACATGTGACCTCTTTTCAAGAAATCCTGTTTTGATTTTTGTTTTTTGCTGGGTCTGGGTCCTGTGCCTAGCTCATAGACTCCCAACTCTTTGCCTGCCGATCCTAGGAGTTCTCAGCGGCCTATCATGTGATCTGAAGACATGGGATTCATAAATCAAACCACCGACATTGGATTCATCTGCCTCTGCCACCGCTAGCTGTTGGTTATCCTGCTGAATTTGGGTTCATCAGCACCCACAACACCCATGTCAGGAGGAGCTTTCAATTTAACAAATGACCGACAGATTTGGAACCTGCCTGGACTTGGAAAAGTCCACCTTATTCAAGTGTGTGAGCCACTTTCTTGATATAAATTTCTCTATGCACTCGTATGTACATAAGCAGGCATCGCTGGTTTAGTTTCTGTACAGAACCCAGTCAAATGATCTCCATTAAAATGATCTCTGGCTCAATATCTTCATCATTTTAACTTTAATAGCTTAATGTTAAATGGGTCAAATGTTTCAACCTACAGTTATTAAGCTTCTATTAGCATCTATCAATTTCTACTTCTCTTCTGTGACTTCCTCAGAAACTTGCAATGACCTTTTCTTTCTTACTAGATAACGTCAGAAGTGTTTTTCCTTGTCCTCTCAGCTCACCCTCTGAAATCTATCTAAACAGTGTCAGGGAAAGTATGAGAAAACTTCCCTTAAATGTCACCATTTCAGCTATATTCCCATCTCTATTCTTTTGTTTTAGACACAAATAGAATCTCTTCTCCCTTCCTTTCCATCTTATATGCCACATCCATTTATTGTCTTCAAAATGCCTAGAGGCTGAGTAATGTGGGTGTTGCATATAGTTTTAAATAATATAAAGAAGTGGCTTGTGCAAAAAATAAGTTGGTCTTCTCAAAATATGCTGCTTTTCTTTTTATCCTACTGGCAGCATATAGAGTCTCTTTCTTCTTCACATCCATGGTCAGCAGTTGTGATATTTTTTCTCTGTTTAAACTACTTTTTTTAACCAACTGTTCAAATAAAGTTCACATATTTCAATTTGGCAATTGCTAAAACTTAAGCTAAATTCAATGTTGACTTTAAATTATGCTGCCAAAAATATATATTCTTTATAATGGAGTATATACATATATGTGTGTATAGAGAATATATACATTTGTATACATATATTTTTATCATGTAAATACACATGCTTCAGATCTCACATGCTAGTCTTCTAAATTTGATGTAAAATGTCTAAAGCACAATTAAAATGTGAAAATAGAAATACATATTACCTAAAATATAATCATATTATATAATTTACAAAAGGTTAGATTATTATATCTGTGAGCATAAATTAACTCCTAATAAAAGATTTTTAAAATTTATATTTCTATCAAATCAATTCATACAAGATTTATATATAAACAAAATATTTTTAATACAAATCATTGTAGAGGAAATATTGTTACAGAAGTTTTAAGCATGACATTTATACAGATATACTCACCATACTCATCTTGGTGTTTTTTTACAAAAATTTAGATTCCTATGTCTTTCTTTCTAATCATAATCTTATTATCTGTAAAATAAACTGGAAAGTATCAAATATATATGCTTAGATAAAAAAAAGTTTTACTGTGTTTTGTTTTTCCTATCAGTAGGTCTCTATGAGTCCTGATAGTAATTTAGTATAATCTCTTAATAAATGTTACCAAATCATATCAAGGGAGTTAAGCAAATAAATTTAAAACAGTTCAAATTTGTGAACTTACTAACTACAAAAATAGTAGGGTATTTGAAATAAGTTATCCATATGATTATATTTTTGGTGTTTTACATTGCTTAGATACTAACAAATAATAATTGCTAAATGGCATATTGTCTTCTCAATAAGAAAAATAATATTTACTGCAGTGTTGGATGACAACAGATATATTATTTAATTTACTTAAACTGACATATTCCATATTTATAGCATAAACAATGTGTTCCAGGTTTAAGAAACACACACCACCAAAGCCCCGCTGTGCACTACAGAAATTGATGCATCCCTCGGGTTAAGATGAGTAAAGGAAACGTGGAATAGATCATGCGCTCTCTTGCAGGCCAGAAGTAAGGCTTTCCAACTGTGAGACAAGCTCTTGTCAAGCGAAGAACAAGATCTACAGCTTGCTTTCAGCCAACACTTTGGTCTGCTGTTTGAGGACGAGGCGTGGAGATAACAGGAGCGCGGAAACGAGAAGAAGGCTATCATCACGCTCCAGGGAAGATATAATGTAACCTGAACAAGGCTGGTTGCAGTGAGTTTGAAGATAAGTGAATGAAATCGAGCCATGTTTAGAATACAAAAATTAATCAATTCTAAGAATTTTACAGAAATTAAGAAGTAAATGATGAATGAACAGAGAACTGAAAGGTGTGACAATGTGTAGTTGTGGCTGAAGTGGAAGAAACCTACTTTCTCTTCATAACTTACAAGTAAAAATCATAACTGACACCTTCCAATTTTCTATCACTGTGATACCTTCACAATATAAATTATTACTTTTCAATCACCCTTTCAAAACTTATTATTTTACTACTCTACTGGTTTCCTTCTTCTGCTGAGATTCATGTGACTTAATCCCCATTACCTGCATAGATGAGGCCCATCACTTCTTCTGATCATAAGATAGTCTTGGAATAGGTCTGATACTGTCATGAATATTATGTTAAGAAACCACTGTTCTCTTTCATGCATACTGTAATTCATGTAAACTACCATGGAGCATAATGAAAATTTGAGATCCTAATATAGTTAAAGACAACAAGTGAGTATAACATGAGTGCGGCTCATTAGAAACGTGAGAACATACCAAAGAATTGAGTAAAATGAGGACATCAGCTATCAATGTCGAGACCACTAGGGACATAGGATGGAGCCCTTGTGGTGTAATAGTTCTGGGGTGGGCAGTTAGCAGCAAGGTCACCATTTTGAAACCACCAGGGGTTCTAAGGGAGAAAGACAAAGTTTTCTACTCCCACTTGGAACCTCACAAGGCCAATCCTATCCTGTTCTATAGAGTCACTATGAGAATCATCACGATGACAGTGAGAGTAAGTGAGGGACATAAGAAGAATAAAATCAATGGGGCTAATAGAATGGAAAATAAATTTGAATGGGTGATAAGATGGTGGATATGGCATAATCTTTTTTAGCACAACCACATTCATTTATTCATCAAAGGGATGATCCTAATTAAATCAACACTTTGAAATCGTTGCATGTAAAATGTGTGCGATGGCATAACTTTTTAATATTGTCTTTAAAGAAGATTTCAGAAACCACACTTTATTTAAGATAAGATGAAAATCAAAATTCCACAAAATCATACTGGGTTGACTAGAGAAACAAGTCCATTGACACACATACATATGTCAAAGAGTTTATATCAAGAAGTAATTATATATCACACAAACATCCCAGCACAGCCAGATCAAGTCCTTAAGTCCAATATTAGTCCATAAGTCCTTCTTCAGACTCATGCAGCCACATGCAATGATATAGAATGCAGGAAGATCACAAGCCAGTGGGCACAAAGTTGTGTGGATCCAATGATGGTGGCTTACAGCAACCAGGGTCAGCCAGCAGGATAGTGAAGGGAGAGAGATGAGGAGATTCCTAGGACCCTCTCTATGAAAAGGCCACACCCACAGGGAATCACCATCATCAGGCTTTAACTTGATTGACAGTCTAGACTCCATCCTTATGCTTTTACTCTATCTTCAATTTGATATGAAATTATGTAACTACCACACATACTCACTGCCATTAGTCAATTCCGACTCATAGTAACCCTATAGATCTGACTAGAACTACTTCGGATGGTGTCCGAAACTAAATTTTGGGTGTACAGACAATAGTCTTATCTTTCTCCTGAAGAGTTACTGTTGAGTTTGAACTACAGTCAACTTTGAGATTAGCCACCAAGCACCTAACCACAGTGTCACCAGGCTCCTTAAAAAAAGAAGGGTATTGGTTAGAGACTCTTGCAGGCTGCTCTGTTATCAGTTAGTTTTATCATTGCCATATTCTCTGGAGCCTAGTCCTACTCATAGGGCCCTTATAAAGCTTGCACATGATAGTAATAATATTGTTCTATAATTTTATCACCTTTCCCTGGAATTAGTACAAATATGAAACTCTTCCAGTCAGTTGGCCAAGTAACTGTCTTCTGAATTTCCTGTGTGATCACGAGGTGTTGACAGGATCAGGTATCAGGCATCAGAAGACCCAAAGCAAACAATCATATTAATGCAAATGAGGTGAAGTAGGGCAGAGTAGAGACCCAAAGTCCATCTGTAGACAATTGGACATCCCTCACAGAAGGTTGACAAGGAAGGGACAAGGCTGACAGGGAGTAGTATAAAACTGATGCAACACAACATTACTCTAGTTCTTTAATGCCTCCCGCCCCAATAAGGACCCCAGTTCTACCTTACAAATCTGCCTGGACTGGAGAATATACACTGTTACAGATAAGAGCTCTCTATACACATCATCCTGGGGAGATAAACCCCTCAGGAACACTAATGGGACTAGTGATACCATGAGGGTAGGGAAAAGGTAGGGGAAGAAGAGGGAGAAGGGGGAACCAATCACAATGAGTGACATATAACAACCCCTGACCCCACCGTAGGAAAATAACTGAAATGAGGTGAAGCCAGCCAGCAGACAGTGTAAGATATAATAATAATAATAATTTATACACATATATGTATAAATGTGCTTGATAAAATTGATGGATGGATTGTTATAAGAGTTGTAAGAGCCCCCAGTGAAATTATTTATTAAAAAGAGAGAAAGAATTATTTTTGACAATTATTGTGTTAGTTCAGGCATGGTAAATTATATATTTTTTAATTAAAAAATGTCAATACCAGCCCATTTCAGGTCACTGATACCAAAAATGTCCTTTTTATGCATTTCTTTCATTTTTAATCATTTCAAATTTTCCTAGATTCATACGTCACATATTCCAAGTTCTGATTATTAATTGATATGTATATCAGTTTCTTTTCATTTTGACTTGTGGATCTCACGGCGTAGTAAGCATCTCAGTGCTGGCAGGGCATCTCCATGTGGCTCTCCGTCTCCAGCGGTCTGGTTCCATCAGCCTCTCTCCATTCTGAGTTGTGTACCATGTGCAAACAATCGTGAAGATGACTCGGGACTTTGTCCTGTTTTGCTTAGGTCACAATGAGTTCCTCTGAGTAGTATCTGACTTGATGGTGATTAACAACAACAACATGGTCTCTCTAAGAAGGTGTCCTGATGGCCTGATGGTGGGCTGTTTAAGTTTCAATTGTGAGAATGGTGCAAGACAGAGCAGTGTTTCCTTCTGTTGTGTACAGGGTCACTATGGGTCAGAATAGATTAAATAGCACCTAAAAACAACAGTGGAAAGTTCTAAGCCACCACCCACTCTGAAGGACAAAAAAAATGACATTCTGCTACCACAGATATTTACAGTCAAGGAAAAACTATTGGGTAGTTGTCCTCATTGATGTAACAATGTGTTACAGCTGGAAGAGGGTTGGAAAATAGATCAGCATTTTAGAATGAAGGAATTCTAAAAGATTACACAGAGAGATGACATTGCAAATTAGCGAAGAGAGTCATGTGAGTTCTAAACTTATTTGGCGTATTGTCGCCTATTCAAGAAAAACAAAATCAGTGCCTTTCTAGCAATAAACAGCATTTTTACTATAGCCCATTATCCGGGATAAAGTAGAGGCATCTGCATTTGCAGCCCCCTGGATCATTCCAGTGCCCTGCTGCCCAGGGAGCCTGTTTAAATAAACGGCTCTGTATAATGACTGTATTTGGTGCTTAAACGTAATACGGTAGAATAAAACTGGTGCCACAAAACTAAAGCCAAAAAAATTAAAATATTAATTCAATGCATGTTATAAATGAAATGTAAGTTAACACAGATATGTTTTAAATAGAGAAAAGATTCTCAAGAAGCACAGGCACACACTAGACAAACACAACTGTTTCAGAAAAGCTAGCTATTTGAGTAACAATGATAATAGTAAATTGTATTTCAAGAAATACCATAAAATGTAAGAAGACAGTCTTCAGAGTAGTAGCAGATATATGCAATGCCTATAAAACTTTTGTAGGAAGAATTCTCTTTTCTCTCAGAATAAGCAGAATTACTGAAACTGTTTGAAAACAGAAAAGGGACTGTAGCACTCAAAAATATAACTCAAGTTAAAATTGTGGGTTTGGATAATTAAAGTTATATTAAAATATTTTTTAAATCATGTGGACATTGTTATGCATTGTATTATAATATATGGTTAGATTGGAATCCTGGTGGCACTGAGGGTTAGGTTCTTGACTGCTTACCCTAAGAGAGATGCAGTTGAAACCAACCAGCCAGAAAAATACAAAGTTATTTTCACCTGTAAAGACTTGCAGTTTCCAAAACCCTATATCAGGTTCTTATGAGTCAGAATAAACTTGCTGGCAGTGGGTTTGTCTTTTATACTAGATTATATGTGGTTTCTTTCTGAACATCCAATAAGTAACTATAATATCATACACCATTTGACTTTTAAGGACTCTAATAATGATAATATTTCATCACGTTTCTGAAGGTCACTCACTGACATACATTTTTATTTATTTTTGACTAGACGTCATAGCATGGAATTATTTGAGGCTACTTATTTTTAAGTATAAATAATCAGTAGCTTTACTAATTTTCTATAGCATTTCTGAAGTTGGCAGAAAGCAGATCATGGAGAGGACAGATGAAGTGATCTTGGCAACAGCCCTCTCTTTTGCTAGTGTACGGTACACGACCTCTTATGATGTCTCTTGATGACCCCTCTTAATTTCCCTAGGACGGCCAAAGTAGCTAAGGTGAAATATCCAATTATCTGGAAATAAAGCTACTGTGAAATATAGTTACAATTATACACAGTATAACACATACCTTAAATGTGCTGATTCACCACTATGGATTCAAGTCACTATGGGTTTCAAGTGGATTCACTATGGATTCAAGTCAAGGAACACCTTTTATATTTGAAATATAAAGCCCAGGGTCAACGAGATGATTAATTCCAATAGAATACCTATAGAAACCCTATATAGGGTTTTAAAGGCTGTAAATCTTTAGGGCACAAGCAATCTCATATTTTTCCTGTGGAGCAATTGATGGGTTTAAGCCTGCAGCCTGGTGGTTAGCAATCCAATACCTAAGCCACAGAGCCACTAGAGTTCTTTAGAAATAGAAATGTAAAGAAAAATCTGGAAGTAAGTCACCATTCCTGCATCACCTGTATTTACATTTCCAGGTAGATACATAAAAAACAAACACGTATTAATTTAATACAAGATGGAAAATTTCATTCCAACATAATAATTACTAAGTGTGATGCATGCCTGCAAGTCAAGTTTTATGGTCATATGAAAAAAATAGGACACTATTTTTAAAGAGCTATTTTAGTGCTATCCACTGACCACTCCACTGTATTATTATATACATTGCACAGGCGAATCTACACCTCAGGGTATGAATAAATATAAATGCTTCATTTGGGCTCCAAATTAGTCTCACTGGTCATATAAAACTAAAGTTACACTTATAAATGTGTTGAAAAACACAAGTCAGAATCTGAGTCCTATATATTTAATACTTACTACAAGTATTTTAAGGCACATATTGACATTTTTAAAAACAAATAAATTAAACATATATCCTAAATATGTAAATAAACAACTGCAACAATATTTGATTGATTTAGATAGTTATTTAGCTAATATTAAAATGTTATATAACTGGTTCTATTTTATTAAAGAATTTTAAATATTTTGTGGTATCATGCAAGTGAAAATGTCCAGGTATTTTAAATTGTTCTTAAACCACTGCCAATGGGATTGATTTTTGACTCATAATGAGCCTATAGGTGAGGGTAGAACTGGGCCCGTTGCTTTCTGAGAATGTGGTCCTTTACAGGAAGAGAAAATCCCATGTTTGTCTCGTAAAGCAACCATCAGCTTTGAACTGCTGACCTTGCAGTTTGAAGTAAAACACATAACCCACCTGGGTTCCTTTTCACAAGGGTATCGTCCAGAGATTTCTTAAACATTTACTTTTACAATGTTTTTTGTTATTAGAGCTTCGCCAAGACAACCCTATGCCATCGCGTGAACGCATCTCCGGTGTTACTTGCTTTTTATGACCCTAATAACGATTGTGAGGCTGGCGTGGGGTCTTGTGGTGCTTTGTTCTGTTGGACATAGAATCGCTGTGAATGCGAATTCACATCACCACCAGCATTTTCATGGAGTCTTATCCATCTCTGCAAGTGTTTGGCATTTGAAACCGGTGAAATGGGGCCTGAGCAGAAGCCACATGAGAACCTATGAGGCAGGTAGCCTGATTGAGAAATAAAGGATTGCTTGGGAAAAAAAAGTAATGCTGAGATTCAGTTTTCCTATTGCCAAATGGGATTTTACAAATATTGAAAAGCGAAAACTAGTATAGAAAAGAAAGAAGGAAAGGAGAAAGGGAGGGAGGAAGGAGAAAACAAAACAAAACCCTTCACTGGCAGATTGGAATTAGGGATATTAGTGTGACTAAAAGATAATCCAGGCAGATAGATGATAGCTGGTAGGAGATAGATAGATACATAGATAGATATAGATACTTAGATGGATGTATTGATGGTCAGACTGATAGACAGACGGAAAGACATAGATTCACTGCCATGAAGTTGACCGTGACTCAGAGCAACACTATATAGGCTTTATGAAACTTTGTAAATCTTTACGGGAATTTATAGCCTTGTTTGTCTTCCTCGGATTCTGGTAGTTTTGAACCATTGACCTTGCAGTTAGCAGTGTAACACTTACTTGAGAATATCACCAGGGCTGGATAAGATACATGGTTAGATAGATAGATAGATAGATAGATAGATAGATAGATAGATAGATAGATAGATAGATAGATAGGCAGATAAAAC
>NW_022103908.1:15541212-15543142 GCF_000313985.2 Echinops telfairi | reverse complement strand
ATATAGATATCAAATAGTATTAAATAATAAAAGAGATATTAAATAATAAAAGAGGAATTTTTTATAACCATCTATATTCCAAACTATTCTTCCTTTCTCTTTTTCTTCCTCTAACCAAAAAACAAACCTATTGCCAAGGAGTTGATTCTGATTAACAACCCCATGCAGGGTTTCTGAGACTTTACAGGAGCATCATCTCAACTTTCTCTTGTGGAGGGGCAAGTTCTTGGGAACTGCCAACTTGTGGTCCACAGTCCAACTCCTTTCCAATCGTGCCACTAAGGCTGTCCTTGCCACCAATTCTGCATTTAAAGTGATTTTAATTAATGACTTTTCACAAAATAACATAATTGTAAGAAGGAATCTATAAACATCTATATGACATAAAAAGAATATATTAATCTTGGATTAGAAAAAGTCTTTGTTGTGACAGCGACATGGAATGTACTAATAAAAATGTTAAAGTAAATTTCCTAAGAATTTATAACTTCTGTGCTTCAAACCTGAGTTACTGATTGGTTCAAGTGTTTAAGTGTTCATCTACAAAATAAAGGGTTAGCAGTGCAAGTGCATGTGGAGACACCTCAGAAGAAATGCCTAGCCCTTTACTTCCTAAAGAGTGCCCCTGCTGAAAACCTATGGAGATCCTGTTCCAATCTGACACAAACAGGGTTGGAAGGTGTGACTTGTCAGCAGAAGGTGTAGCAGAGAAAGAGAGTAAGTGACCCACCTCTTCTGATGGCAGAATCAAGAGAGAGAAGTTCCCAGGACCCTTATGAGAAGGCCAAGTCCACAAGGAGGGGTCAATCAGGCTGTGCCCTGATTGGCAGGCTAGATTCCGCCCTATTATTCTTTTACCAAGTTGACAAGAAATTGTGTAACCACCACAGTTTCCTTTGTGGGAATTTAAATGCCTGGTCTACTTTTTTTCTAAATGTTTTGTTTCCTTTGTTAAAGTTTTACCCATCTATATTTAGCATATTCTGTAAATAGTAAAAGTGCTGACTGAAATAACAAGAAATCAAAACTGGGCCTGAAAATCTGAGGGGGAAAAAATCACTTTAAATAATTTAGTCTTTCTGGAAACTATTTTTAGCAAACCAGGCACTGAATGTGGTTTGAATGGTATATAACTTGTTTGATATTATTATCATTATCCTTTGTTATAGCTATAGAGGACATGTTGTTTGAATTCCTATTTACACTTTATCTCCAAGAAAAATATTAAAGTGGAAGTTCTAATACCCAGTTTCATGGTAGAATAAGAAATATCAGCCAGGTACCTGATTTGCATTCAATTATTATTTTCAATTTATGAAACATCCTAGTAGTTAATTTGTGTATTTTTATATAAATCTTGGCTCATCATTTGTAATTACATTCTCAAAATTTTGACCTTGTTATTTCATCTCGTTGATTTTATTGAAGTTTTAGGTTTATACATCTAAAATAATTCCTAAAGTATCTTTATTTAAAAAAACTTTCATCCTAAATTTTTATAATACCCAATTGATTCACATTATTTTTCTTAGCATCCATGTCCTCAAAGCAATTTCAGGTGTGTTCTAAATATTTCATCATTGGGTTAAGTTCAATTCTATATAAATAAATTAACACTAGCAGCATAAAGATATGCTTTTCACATGAATTTGTTAACATTTTTAGTATAGAGGGTGTTATTCTATATTTCCTTCTATATTTTTTCTTAATGCTAATAGACATTTCTTGCATGTCATTTGAAATGTTCTTTTTAAAAACTTGCTGTCTTTAAAAATTAATTATAATTGTCTATAATTTCAGCAGTTTTAAAAATAATTATATTATCATCATATTTCTATCTACCATAGATTGATAAAATCAGAATTTTTTTCAAGAAAAATCTGTAAGTCTCCTCTTAAGCAGTATATAAAATATTCTATAAAATTATTTG
>NW_022103908.1:15502796-15536134 GCF_000313985.2 Echinops telfairi | reverse complement strand
AGAAAATGTCAGCTTTTTATATTAAGTAACTTTTCCAGGTTTCTTTTACTCTGTGCTTTACATCTTTATATATAATTTTCCTCATTCTCAGCTCTCAGCTCATCTCCATTGAAGAAATCAAAATTTTATAACAAAACAAAATTCCACTATGTGGAATGAATGTAGCATAGTATGAATTCGTAGGAGCACTCTGTGCTAATATAAATTTACAAATAGTTTTTAACAGGGTCTTGACAATATATTTTAAAATTGCATGACAATTGGAAAAGTTTAGGAAAAAAAGTTACTTAGTCGCAGACTGATAAACTAAAGTCATGTATCCTTTGTTTAAATTTTTATAAAAATAACTGTTGCTCATCTGAAGACTGGAAATAAAATTTAGATAAAAATTAAAAACCCTAAAACAAAACAAACTTTACTCTTTGAGAAACACTTGTTTTCTGTTCATTTGCTTTCCACAATTTTATAGAGTTTCAAAGAACAGAGGCCTTGGAGTCAAAGTAAAGTTCAGATCCCAGATGCCCTCTTCCTTTCTATGAGACTCTGGGTGGTAATTAACCTGTGTCTCTCATGATGCATGTGTGACATTTAGCTCTGTGCCTGACATATGCTAAGTGATCAACAAATGTCAGTAACATCTATTATTGTTATTCTGTTATTCTCAGAGTGAAAAAAAATCCTTCCTGGTACTTCTTTCAAACACCTTCCTTCCATTCAATTTCAGTTTTCCTCATAATTGACTTTTAGAGTAGTGATGACAGGGAAAATGCCTTAACTATCTTAAGAGTCTCTTAAATATCCTAAACTTCAGGCGTCCACATTGAATGGGATAGCATGGAATGATAACAGTTCTTAGTAACTATAATGTTCAAGCTCTGCCTCAGATATTTCACAGAGCAGCAGAGTCACCCATGGTGAACACGCCTCAGTGGAGCATCCAGACCAAGCACTGAGCATGAAGAAGGATTCGGTGCTCCACTGTTGAGGGAATAGCCACTGAAAAGTTTATGAATGTCAGTGAAGTATTGTCTCCACTATTGCTGGGAGATGAGCACCTCAAGTTGGAAGGTGCTCAAAATAAGATAGGGTCAGAGCTGCCTCCTTAAAGTATAGATGATCTTCATGGCACAAAACTTTAGAGATTTTCACCTGTTGAGAGAGAATGACTCCAAATGAGAACAGCTTCAAGTGTGGCTAAATAATCTGATTGTGGAGACATAACAGGTGTGGCCATAGTTCAGAACCTGGTATTGTCTTTTTCTGTCGTATCAGACTCATGCTCTGCCATCTAGTCAACGGCCACTCATAGTGATCATACAGAACAGGGTGGAACAGACGCTCCTGTGAGTTTCACAGTCACTAACTCTTGACCGAAGTAGAAATCCTGTCTCTTTCCTAAGCTCCTGAGCAGGTGGTGGTTTCAAACTGCTGACCTTGGTGATCGTAGCCCAATGTATAGTAACCACTATGCCATGGCTGGATGGTTGACATAAGTAGGAGGTGACTGGATGGTACCTAACAACAACAACAACACATTAAAAATTAAATATATGTAGAGTTGTTAGACTTCTAGTTACATATTAAATATTTTCTGTATATTATATAAAACATTGCCTATTATGTTTATTAATTTAACTCCAGAAACTAAGAAACAAATGGAAGTTAAAAAGATCTCAATAAAGCTTTATTGATTACGTAAATAATGAAAAATTTAAAATTTATCGCCCCAAAATGAGTAGGAATGGTAGGTTTATACTTGTTCACTCTGCAGATCATTTACCTGCGAGACTAAAGAGAGAATTTTTCTCATTCTGACAGTTGTTAGATTCATAATTTTGATCATAAGTCTCTGTGTAAAATAATTATAAAAAACAACCAAACATTTTCTGTTCATTGGTTTGCACTGAATGACACCATCAGCCTACATGATTCTGAAGCAAGGTTGTTAAAGATAGGTCTGCACACATATTCAATAATAACAAATGGGGTAAATAAAGGGAAACAGGAACAGCACAAGGTCGCGCATTTGACAACCTCTGTAAATCAGAACTGCATGTTTCACAGGACCTAGCGAAACCTCCTATTAGTTAAATGTTGGATATCTCACTTTTCAAATGTTTCATGTATGTTATTATTAGGTGCTTTCCAGTCTGTTCAGACTCATAGCAGCTCTATGTATATTCCCCTCTATATATTCTCTTTATGGGAGCATACAGACTCTTCTTTCTCCCATGGGACAGCTGGTGGGTTTGAACCACCAGCCTTTCAAGTAGTAGTTCAACTCCTAACTCACAGTGTGAACAAGTCTCTTGAAAGATATTATGCACTTTTTAAATTCAGAATTTTTTATAGATGTCCTGGGAGAAAATGAAACCAAAGATTGACAATTTTTATTTATAAGGCCTATAATACAACTTTATTTTTAATTATTATTTTTTCTAACACACAAAAGTGACTTCTCCCTTGAACATTTGGTATTGCATGGACTTTAACTTTAAAATTCTCTTTAATTGCCAGAGTTGTATTTGCAAAAATTAAACTGGAATTCATTTCTATTAAAACATTCTGAAAAGTTTTAAGAAAAATCATTCTGTCTTTTAGTACACTATTTCATGTTGTGATTTTATTATTTGATGCCTCTGTGTATTTTCAATACATTATTTGTTATATATTTTTAGATTTACATTTTTTCTTTTTACTTCTATTATATTATTGGGCTTTTCCTCTCTCCTTTATTTGAAAAAATACCTTTCCAAATTTTTTTTCTTTTAAAATTCAAAGGGTAGTCATTAATATATAGTTTTTGACAGTATTTCTTTATAAATAATTTTATAATTTTATCTATATGATAGATCAGAGAGTATACAACTGAAATTTGCATATTTTGTTATCTGGGTGTTGTTTTTACTTACAATCAAGCCAGTTCCTACTCATAGTTTTCTGAGTACAACTGAAGGAACTGCCCTGTCCCTGACCATCCTCAGCACTGTTATGTTTGAGCTCATCAGTATAGGCACTGTGTTAATCAATCCCATTGAATATCTTTATCTTTTTCACTAGACCTCTTCTTTATAAAGAATAATATACTTCTATAAAGCTTTGTCCCTCCTGATATCGTGTCCATGCTGATTTCTCAGGAGCACTTTCTGGCTGTAGTTCTTCATGACAGATTTGCTTGTTCTTCTGGCTTTCCATAGTACACTCAACAGTCTTCAATAATACTCGATCTATTTCCCCCAACAGTTTTATTGCCATATCATTCATATACTATGCAATTAAATAGTTTAATCGTATTAATAAGAGTTATACAATCATCACCACAATCAGCAAAAAACAGATTTCTCAATTTTATGTGCATTATTACCTTCTCATTTCCCTCTCACCCTCCCCTGTCTTATCCCTACGGAATCATTAATCGAGTTACTGTCATTATAGATTTAACATTACATGGTTTTCATATACCAAAAAACAACAACCAAAAAAAAAAAAGAAAAGAAAAGAAGCTAACAAGAATAACAGACTGAAGCAGATAAAAACCTAATAGAAAAGAAAGCAGAAAATACTAAAAACTAGAATCTATTGAATGGAACATAGGCAAGATCAAGTGAAAATGATAATTTTCACCTAAGTGCTTCTGCAATAATCTACTTTCCAATTCATTAAGCATGTTAGCAACGCTATTTAAATCCCTGGTCCATGGTAAGAAGTGATTCTCCAGTGGATTAGTGAACATATATTTCCCTTTCAGTTTTTGTTGTTGTTGTTGTTTGTTTGTCTTTTGAGACAGCTTTAAAATCAGTCTCAAAAGAGATCAAATAATAAGATATCACATTTTGACTTAACTACATCTGACGTAGTCGATTTTACAATGCTCTTTATGTGATAACAGAGCTATTCACATCCCTCAAATAGGTTCAGAGGGAATTCACTGGAGGCTAAATCTATATGTGGACCCTACAAATGGAGTTTGTTTCCACTGTCATGTGTAACCTTCTGAAAACCTGATGCTCACCATATAAACTCTGATGACATTTCTACTTTTAGATTTGGTTTATATAATTTATAATCCTTGGATCATGTAAGCTGGTGTGCTTCTTCCAACTGGACTTAGTTGATGCCTCACTTAGATGACTGCTTGTTTGAAAACAAATCTTTAAGACATCAGCGCTTATTCTGTCTGATAGCCAGATACCATGTAATTTCTTTATCATACTTTGCCGTATCATCAGTTATCACTTCATGAGGACTAGTATGAAGCTGGGCCATGATATAAAACTAATTGTTCTTATATTGGGGCTAGAATGATGTACAGACCCAAATCCATTCATGCATTAATGGATTTAATATGTATCTGGTTTACCTTAGAGACATCATAGCCATTTAACGTTAAATGACTTGATGTCACTTCCACTGACATCGTCAATGTTGACTTATAGAAACCCTATAGGGCTGAGTAGAACTTTCCCTTTGAGTCTCCAAGGCTGCAAATCTTCATAGGAGTATAAAGCCTCATTCTTTCCCTGTAGACTTGGCTGGTGGTCTCAAACAGCTGACCTTACAATTATTAGCCTAACGTCTAACCACCACAGATTGATGGTATCATTAGTGTAGCCAGTGGTATAGAATTTAGAACACTTTTGGGAAAGGAAATTACAAGAATGTAGGCAATCTATGGGTCACAATAGAAGAGTTGTTGGCTTGTACAGATTATACTTTTAAATTACTGAAAACTATGTATACAAACAGTGGGAGTTGGTATTAGGGCAAATTTGCCAGTAATATTCATTCACAGCAGCAGTGCCATACCTACAAAATTCATGTCATAATGAAGCAAGAAGGGCATTAAAATACTATGTTTATAGTAGTCCCAGGCCACCATTCATTGGGCACCCTCAAAGCAAGACACTTGAATCAAAGTCCAATGTTCTATGCTCTTGGGCTAAATAGTCATCTACTTCTCATACTAAGGGGTTTCAGCCTCCAGTCCAGATGAGTTTGAGGTAAAGCTCAATTCACTTAGTGGGTTTCCATATTGGATCATTTTAGTGTGGCCTGTGGAGGATGCTGTCTACCTCCAAAGCAGGGAGTCTAAAGTACCAGTAATTGATAGAGTACAGACTGGATCACAAAAGGCTACATAGAAATGAGGTCAGAAGTGTCCAATTAGGAATCTAGTACCAGGTATATTCTCCCCTTGGGTTCCACATAATTATTGTAAATCTTTTTTTTTTCACCTTCCCATTAGGAAGTTGCTCCTTCTCATTTTCCTACCAACAGTGTTGTCATTCCCTTTTCTGAGGCAAACATGCCCCCAATGTCTCCATTCTTATCAAGAATGCATTTTAAAGCATCAATTATTATCTGTTCTTCCTTGCTATGTTATTCTGGGTAGACTAGAGAAACAAATTCATAGACACATTCTATTTGTAAAAGAAACAGGTTTATATTCAAGAGCAATTGAATATTGAGAAAACATCCCAGCCCAGTCCAGATAAAGTCCATAAGTCTGATATTAGCACATATATCTGATACCACTCTATAAATTCCTCTTCACATTGACACAACACATACAATGAAGCCAAATGCAGGAAGATCACAGGCCTGTGGGTGGAAAGTCTTGTGGATCCAGTGGTACTGTAAGCATCTCAGTGCATCCATGTGCCTTCTCAGGCATTGAGGCTCTGGCTGCCATCAGCCTGTCTCCATGTGGCTTGTCAAGGAAGATGCTTCGCAGGGACTGAGCATGTGTCCTGCCTCCAGTGAGCTATTTATCTCCTTAGAGGCTGCAAATGAGGTAATCAAGCTATGACCTGATTGACAGGCTAGACTCCACCCCTTCATTCTGAATCCTGAAATTGGACAAGATTATGTAACTACCACACTTATAAACTATCATAGGCTTTACAGGCATATGAAGTGATTGGAAATACAATGGCTTGGGTCAAGCACATCTTAGCCCTAAAAGAAATGCCATTGTTCCTTAAAATATAAAGGAGGTCCTTTTCAGAAAATTGCCATTTGACTTCTTGAGCAATGATTGTATATCCATATAAAATGAAATAATTTTCACTTCAATTTTTATCCATTTGTTATGATGTTTTTTTATTGTTCTAATTCTGGTGACTTTAAAAAAATTACATTGAGTTGTAATCCAAATGGAAGGCTTTGATCATGAACGTTAGGTGCTTTCATGTTTATCAGTATGTGCATCAAATTCTCTTCCCCTTCAGCTCTCTAAATTGTGCCATTTGAATATCCTTCATTGTTATATCCTTCCTCCAACCCTGACGCAGGCTTTGTTCTCAGGTGGCCCATTCTCTCAAATTATTTGCTCAATATACACATCGGTTAGTATGGTGAAAAGCGACAACCTTGACAGACACCATTTCAGATTTTAAGCCATTCAGAATTCCATTGCTCTGCTCAAATGATTCCTTCTTGGTATATACAAAGGTTATACATAAGAGCAGCTAAATTTTCTGGAATTCTCATTCTTCCAAATGTTATTCCTAGTTTGTTATGACCCACAAAGTCAAATGCCTTTGAAAAGTCAATGAAATACAAGTGAACATCTTTTTGGTATTCTTTGCATTCAGTCAACATCTGTGTGACATTGGTAATAATAGCCATGCTCCTGTCCTCGGTGAAGTTGGCTTGAATTGCTGACAGTTCCCTGTTTCTGCTCTGTTCATTTAAAAATTATCCTCAGTGAAATTTAATTCTGTGTAATATTAATTGTATTTTTCACTTATCCCTGCAATGTGTTGGGCCATCTTTCTTTGAATGTTCGCACATAGCGATCTCTTCCAGTAGTTTGACCCAATAACCCTTTTCCACATTTCAAGGAAAAGACTAGCGTGTGCTTCCAGTACTGAGTCTACTTGCTACAACATATCAATTTATAGCACTGGCCAACCCATATGTTGGTGCCTCAGATGTTAGACTTGTTTTTGGGTATATTTGACCTGCTGATCCCAAAAAATGGCATTAGTTTCTTGCTAGCAGCCCTAGTTTTTGAGAGACTAAGCATATTCCATGTATGACTCTTCACTCTGCTTACCCACAAATTAATTGATTAGGATATTTTAATGTAATGTTAGTCTGAAATAGAGGAATTACCATGTTGGGCTTATTTAAAGTTTGTGTTGAACAAAGTCAAATTATAATTCATATGGTGTCCTTTGATCCAAAGATATTTTTGAACCATGAAAATTACATGAACTTGGAATTTTCCCCAACTCTCACTTCACCTTTATTAGCAACGGAATGACTCACTGACACTCATGGTCATTGAGTTAAAACACTGACAGACCCATTTGGAGCTTTAAAACATTTGAATCTCAGTTTATTGTACCACACTCCCTACTTGTCAGTCAATTATGACTCATAATGACCCTGTAGACGTGACATGGGAGTTTTTGAGCCGTAACTGTTACTGGAGTAGAAAGCCCCGGTCTTTCTCCTGAAGATTGAACTATGGTTTTGAACTGTGAACCTTTGGGATGGCAGACTGATGAGTAACCACTATGCAATCAGGGTTAGCAAACAGTTCCAAGTTGTTATCTTCACAGGGAGCTGGAGAAAAGAGTTGCTGTAAAATAAATAAGAAGCCCTGATGCCGCAATTGTTTATGTGTTTGCTAATCACAAGGTCAGCTATTTGAGCCCATCGGCCACTCTATAAGAAAAAGATGAGATTTTCTGCTCCCTAAAGAATTATAGCCTCACAAACTTACAGAAGTTTATGTCTTTCTTATAGAGTCTCTATGAGTCATGATTGACTGACAGGTAGTGAGTTTGGGTTAATAAACAGAGATGGAGAGGTTCTGACAATCAAAATGGTTCTATCAGAGTTCAAACTTCTTCATTAAAATGAAAATTCTTTATGGTTCTGATGAAGAATATTGAAAGTACCATGGGCTGTCAAAAGAACAAACAAATCTGTCTTGGTAGAAGCATAGTTAAAATGCTCCTTAGAAGTGAGGATGAGAAGACTTTGTCTCATGTACCCAGGCTATGCTATCAGGAGAGACTGTCCCTGGAAAAGGACATTATACTTGATAAAGTAGAAGGGCATCAGAGAAGAAGACTCTTCTTAGGTTGATTGAGACAGGGCTGCAACGATGCCTGACACATTAGAACAATTGGACAATGGTGCAGTCAGGGTAGCAGAACAGACTTGACAACACCTACCAACATGGCGAGTGTGATTTCTATTGAAACTTCCTTCTCTCCTAAGTGATCATTTTAATGCTTTTCTTTTTTGTTTTAGCATTGTTTATTCTATTTCTCCAGGCTGTTATTTGCCCTTTTAAGGTTATCTATTTCATGCATTTCGATCCTGCTTTTGACTTAATCATTTTTCAGTCAGATGAGTCATATATTTCAATAATAAGAAAAGATTAAGTCTTAGCACTTAAATAACATTTTCCCTTAATTTTAGTTTCTCTTTATTAGAGAACTCCTAGAAACATTTGATCTCTCATTTTATCTTCTATTTCATTAATGCTATTTTATAATTTACATGTTACTAACATTATTATCTATGATATGCATATTTTTTTATGTCTTCCAAAACAAAATTATGTTCTTAGACCTATGTTTAGGGTAAAGGTTAACATATATGCACATTTACATTTATATCATTATGTTTTTGTTCCATGATGCTTGTTTGTTTCTTGTATAATCTTTCACTTGCTTTGTGCTTTCTACTACTGTCTTTGCTATTTTTAGACTTCAGACATACTTATTTAAGAAACTCTAACATGTTATTTATCCTTTGTGACATAAGTAAACTATCCAACTATTCTGATTGCTGCCTTTGCCTACTGAAATTTCTATTTCTTAGTTAATAGGTAATTTTTTAACCTATTATCAGTTTGATTGTTTTCTAAGAGAAACTATTGGCTTATCTTGTGTAGATTCACATAGCGATGTAGTGATAAGCAGAATATATCTAATTTTAATCTAATATTAAAACTATACTAGGTTGAGTAGCTCAGCCATACAATAATGAGATTTTCCATTTGTTTACTGAAATGTTTCTTTTTCTTTTAGAGAATGAAATCCTCCCAACAGATTTTGAATAATAACGAGAATATTTACAACTTTCCCACAATAATGGATTTGGATTGCAGGATCTCTGTTCAATATATGGTACACACATTTACAGATCAGCTCTCTATAAGAAGCTGACTTTAAAACTTAGTGCTACCTAACTCTTGTCTAGGGTCTCATCACAAAGTAATTAAAATACTAACCCCTTAATTAATATGTTACTTCATTTGCTACTTCAGTAAATCAATCAACTTCATCTTCTGCTTATCTGAGCTTATTTTTGGCATTTGGAATAGAGCAGTTTAATTCTTATATTTCTTTGTTTATTTCATAATATTTATTTTCCAATATTTCATATGTTTATAATAATGGGGTCTTTTCACTCTAACGCAATAACAAGATATTTTCATTAGCATTATTATACATAATACATTACTTGGGGTGTAAAATTTCTTTCTCCCACATATCTATATAAGGAGTATGGCATTATCCAAATTTTATAATTAATTTAAGTTTAACTGATTTGAGTATTATTAGCTGATATTTTTAAAATATTCTTGGATAGAATAATGAAATAATACTTAATTCTGTCACAAAATAATATTACATTTATTTGAAATTTAGCATTTCATACTGTTTGAACATAATTGATCCTTTTTTATCACTGTCAGTAGTTATAGTGTATTGAATTTTTTATGCAACTGAAGAATTCAAGAATTAAAAGTGTCTCTTAAAATTTTAAACTTGTAACTGTCAGATTTTCTCTATAATTTATTTGTTTTAAATAGAAAATATTTAAGTGCTGTGAAAATGTATACTTCCAAATTTCTTTGGCAATTCTTATGATTATAAAGAGTAGTATCTCAAATTTGGAAGATATGCACTGTTCCAGTTTTCAAACATGATTTTGTGTTTGATGAAAAGAAGTTCTACGTATGAGCACAAGACAAATGATACTGATTGTTATGGTTCCAAATTGCACATGCTCACACTTATTCCAAACAAAATCTGTATAAATATGTCTCTGTGATCAGTATATGGCTCAAACAAGTTAGGGACTAAAACACTGGCCACACTCCTTAAGGTGCCTTCATGGAAATAACTAATCAAAAATAGTGGCTTTCAAGAGGATCTGATGGGCTGGTTTAATTTAAAGGAGACATCAGTTTGGAAGGCTTTGCTTATTGTTTGGGGGATACCACAGGGATCATTTTGATGGATATTCTTGAAGAAAGTGAATGATGATAAGAGCTTCTTAGGACAGTGATTTTAAAAACTTGAAACTGCAAAGGTGAGAAAAAGGTCCTGAAATCTGTTGTGAGTGTTCTCTCCGCTGTGTTAAGAACAATGTGCCTACAACTCTCTTCAAGGGTTGTCCCATGGTCATTCCCACGGGCAAACACTACCCTGCAGTTCCAGTCATAGCCTGTCAGACATTTGCTTGTTCCTGAAACTCAAAAGACTTTAAAAAAGCCAACAGTGTCCCTCAGTGATGTAATGAAAAGAGTTGGGAATTCTTCAGGGAAGTACAGGAGAGATGGAAGTGCCATCTTCAGACGTGTATGATGGAGGAGATGACTAGAAACAATGTCTTCAACTTTTGATGTATTTGGTCAATAAATGTGTTTTATGATTTTATAGCAACACATTTTGAGTTGCCTTTAAATTTTAAGTAATGTTAAGTAATTGTGTTTTGTTTATTTGTGTATATTTACAATCCACAGTTCACTTTGGTATGTATATTAAAATATATATATTTGAAACACATTGGGAGAGAAATTTTAGTATATTTAGAGATCTATAATTTATTAAATGGCTTGTGAAAGGTATGGAGCCTGACCTCTTAGAAGCAAAGTGAAATATCCTTTATTGTGGTCTGTTTCTAAGTGTGAAACCAAGCTGACATTACTATAAATACAGAGTGCCTATATTTCCACTTATTTAAGCTTTTCAATATTTTATCTAAGACTTGACAACAATGTGAGCAAATCCAAATTTCAATTAATGACAATGAATAGTTTCAGAAAAAGAAAATAGTGAGAAATTTTGATGCAGATAGTAAGGTTGCAGAGTTTTAGGTATACCATTTTTGTTTATTTGTTTGTTTTAAATACAACTGATGTGCTTACCTTATGCCATTTTTAACTTTAAAGCAATTCAAGATAGTAATATCTCAATATTTTATGTAGATGATGTATTATTAATATAAAGTTATGATAATGCCTTCACTAATGTAAAACATATTGTACTTTCTTGTAGATAAAAAGTTGAATAAGTTCTCATTTTTTTACAGCATTTATTATTGCTTATAGAGTAAAACCACTGCCTCTTTCTTAATTTGTCAAACATTGGTGGCTTGGGTTTTCTAATGAGGCTAGACACTACTCTACCAGTGTCTGATTACTTAGTTGGAAGTTTGGTGATATGTGATATGAGATATTAGATAGATAGATAGATAGATAAACAGTTGAGCAAGCAAGCAACCAAACACAAAAACAAATAATAGCCATTACCCCATGAAAGCCTTCACGATTTAATTGAATTCATCCTTAGTATTTGTCTTAGCATTACCAAGAGTTCTTAAAGTAAGGAGCAAAACAGGAACCTATTTCTTAGTAAATCTAGAGGACCATTGAAACAAAGCTGGCCTCAGGCAAAATAAAAAACTAGCCTCTGTCTTGGTGGACTTTAATTTATTTTGCCAGGGGTGTTTTTTGCCTCTGCTCATTATCCTCTGCCAGCTACCACATTAGAGTCCTAGAATCCTTTGATAAAGGTTTTACTCCTTGGTAAAGTCTCCCCGTGATTCTGCAACATAATCAGTCAACAACAAGAATTTCACTGGGGAAATTGTAAACTCAGCCTGAAATGTTTCATGCTTTCTTGCCTTCAGTGTGTCTACCTGTAGAAATTCTGGAGAAGTTTCATGTGGCAGGAAGCCTTTATATATATTCCTGAAAGTTCTCCTAGATAATAACCCAACTTGATGAAGAGAATAAAAATATAATTATAAAAACCAAATAATTATATGTGGGCGTGGGGGAAGGCATCAGATATGAGCCCTAGAATTGTGGGTGGAAAATTGTTCTACAGATTAAAAACACCTCTTTATATATGAGCCATGTGATTTTAAAACACTCTATAAGTTTAATAATAGTAATAAATTTTATTTACGGACTGGTTCCTATCCCAGGGACTTTGGGCACAATTAATTGTGGGAAACTGAGAATCAGGGAGAGAGTATATGATGACAAAGTCTCTATGTTCATATTTAAGAAGCCTGGGAGGTCAGGATTCTCATTGAGGGAGGCCTTCATGTTCATGGGGTGGAGATGTAGTCTATTCACATTCTCCTAAGTAAAAGTTGTTCCCTACAATGTCCCCCCATAATAATGCCACTTTTAAGATGTTAATTGCAAGCACATTGTGGCTATTATACTCTTGAGGGTTAACTGCTTGAAAGCTCTCTGCCTGGAGGTTATCTGCCATCCAAAGCAACCAGAGCATCTAACCCTAAGTACTGACTACTCCCTGCTGATAAGGGTCATCGATTAATCCCCTGGAGAAAAGTTTAGGGACATCTAAGGTCAAGTCTGGCCAGGAATGGGCAAGGTTAGGCAGCCATTGTAACTCTAGAATCCACCCACCTTGTTATATATGTACCTTCCTGTCACCAATATGCCTCTAGAACCTCCCCTTCCTATTGCATATATACCCCTAGCTCATCACCTTCCTGTTACATGTATGTGTGTGACATGGCTTGCATGCTTGAGATTATATAAACTGGGGAGAGAGTACATTCATCTCTCATCCTGATTCCAGTCTCCATGGAAGAGATGAGCACTTGCAGCCTTGTCTGGTGCCCCTCAATTACACAACCACCCTTGGTCCCATTCGGTAATGGGGGTTGATCCCCCCAAATAATGATAAACATATTTATGTACATTGATCCATTTTATTTGGTGAGTAGAACAAATTCAGAACATATTTAAAATGTGGCCACATTATTGTGCTCAGTGTCTTCAGAAACAACATTTTAGAAAAAAATTCTATTCTTAGGGTTTCTTTTTATAAAAAAAAACCAATGAATTGTTGATTGAAACATTGAGGTAAAAAGGGAGAAATAAAAACAATTCTAAACAGAAAGAACAACACGGATAAAGAAATTGATGTGAAAACAACAAACATTCTAATCATCTCTGTCACTGGGCTGTAAAATGAAGTGATAAGAAAGCAAGCTTGGCCGCGGAATGACACCTTTATAGATGTAGTTTCTGCACATTTATTACTAATGATTTTGTATCTATTAAGGAGAAAATAAAATTAAAAGGATCTGAGCTCACTCATGAACTAAGGAAAATGTTGAAGAATCAACCTCAGAAAATGGACTCCACCCAGGAAAGAAGAAAGATAGTCAAGCACACTTTTACTCTAGCCTTGGGCCTGGTCTAGCCAGGACGCTGTCATTGTGCCTTTGCTAGCCATGACATTGGTACCAAAGTGTTATAGACCTGACTCTACAGATCTCTCCTGCTATCAGTCTTTTAACAACATGAGCATCTAAGTAATCTCCAATAGATGTAAATCCTTAAGTTTTTCCTTCTCTTTATGAATCCTACTCAGAAACACCTATTTAGACTAGCTGTTAATACATATATGTATGACAAGCACATTATTATCTTTAATCCATTACTTGTATATAGTTCATGTTTAACTCAAGAGCATTATTTTTTTCAGAACTTACTTGATTTAACCACCACAACTGTACTACTATTTTTATATCTTTTCTTTAAAGTACACACTTTTCTTTAAAGTACACACACTTATTATTTTGTGTTTAATTTCTTATTATTTTGATGCTATTTTATATTAATATTTGAGATATGAAACAACATAGTCCCTTATTCCATCTATTTAATTTTTTTCTTCAACCTTTCAACACATTTTCAACCTCCCCCGAGAGGTAATCAATTTTGTTGCTTCAGGTTTATTCCTTTATGTATTTATGTTTGTGCCTTTTATTTCACACAAATAACAAATATGAATACATTTTATTGGTTCCACTGTATTTCATCTATAAAGCCTAGATAATATGTTTTTGTTGTTGTTGTACTTTACTTACCAGAAAGAAAACCAGTGACATTCATATTTGTATAAGAAATAATTTTATATCAATAAAGAAAGATATATATTAAGGAAGCGGCCCAGCTTCTTCCAACTTAGGCCCAAGGGTCACATGCTAGCAGCAAGTCCTTCCAGATTCATGCCTGTGTTAGTCCAGGTAGATCAGAGGAACAAATTCATAGATACTCATATATGTGTATGATAGAGCTTTATACACAAGAGCAATTGAATATTGAGAAAACATCCCAGCCCAGTCCAGATCAAGTCTATAAGTCTGAAATTAGCCCATATGTCCAATACCAATCCATAAAGTCCTCTTCAGACTCACAAAACACACACAATGACACCAAATGCAGGAAGATCAAAGGCCAGTGGGTGGGAAGTCTTGTGGATCCAGTGGTGTTGTAAGCATCTCAGCGCTGGTGGGGGTCTCCACATGTCTCCTTCAGGTCCAGGGCTCTGGCTGCCATCAGCATAGCCCCATGTGTCTTGTCAGTAGAGAGTCTCCCTGGGAGTGAGAGTGTGTCCTGCCTCCAAGGAGCTATTTCTCTCCTTAGTGCCTCCAAATGAGATCATCAAGCTGTGACCTGACTGACAGTCCAAACTCCACCCCTTCATTCATATGCATCAAATTGACAATAGATTATGTAACTACCACAATGCCAATGAAGCAGGAAAGAAGGTAGAACCAGAAGTTGCGAGATTACAGCCTTCTCGGTGCAAAAGGTTGTGGGTCCAAGAGGTGACCAGATTATAACATTGGTAAAGCGAGACACCGTTGATAAAACTCATATCCTGGCGAAATAGCCACATGGCAGCCAAAAACCGTATACCCTAGCTTGTCGTGCATTCTTTCCAAAAATCGGGACTTTTTAAAAATGCCGTGGGACACGGGAAAAATTGTTAAAAATTGGGACTGTCCCGCCAAAAGCGGGACTTCTGGTCATCTTAACAGGGTGCTGACAACTCCCGGTGTTGTCAGACCACATGGACCACTGATCCTAGAAGCCAGATGTAGTATCCAAGGAAGAACGAAGAATTGGGCATAGAGAGAGGTTAGTTCTCCACAGCATGTCCTAGAAAATTGGCCATATTCCCAAGGAAGCTTCATCAGATTGCAAATGGATTGATAGCTTGAATTCTACTCGTATTTCCTTACTGGTGCAGCCAACTTGAGATAAAACATGCCCCCCGCCCCGCCGCTATTTACCAATATTTGAGTCTATATAAATATACAGAAAAATGTTAAACTATTTATTGTATCCTATTTTATGAATGTGCCCTAATTTGTTTCTCAGCTCCCTGTAAATAAGTACTATAGGGGTTTACTTTGTTTTCCAACTTCATATAATAACACAGTAAATAGTAGTGGGGTAAATATTTTAGATGAACTATTAGAAGGAAGAATGCTGGAAATAATGATAAATATATTTTTGTATGGTAACTATTACCCCTTAACATAATTATGCCAATTGGTAGTGACCTTTTATCCACTCAATTAAGAGTAGGAGATGTTATTTTTTTAGCTCACTGACATTTTTATAGGTGAGGGAAGATGTATCTCAATATTTTCATATTACCTCAACTTATTTTAGATGTATCATGTGTGTTAAAGAACTGTTTCTATAGTTTTCTGTTTATTTTTGCATACTATGCTCACTTCGTGAAATATTCTAGACATTTTCCATTTTAGAATTTTGTAAACCTAATACTGATATATATCATTTCTTTATTGCACAATGTGTCATTTATCTTTTGGTTTCTATAATTTCAATTACGCAACAATATCTTTAATTTCTATGGAATTAACTTTACTCATGTGACCTTCTAGGTAGTAGAATGTGCAGAAAATGTATTATTACATGCCCAATTCAATAGTTTTAACCATATTCCTGTATGTCTTCATGTCAACCAAGAATATTGTTTCCTTCTTATTGCTCCTTATCACTATTTTATAATTCTATACTGGATTTTTCTCTCAAACTAATTTTCTGAAATATTTCTCATCTAAAATTTTTGTTGCATATTGGAAAAAAAAGATGTAAAACACATCTTATTCATCTCAATGATTACAGAAATAGCATTTGAAAAAAATCCAACACTGGTGTTTATGAAAATCGATATAAGGTGTTTATAAAAATTCCAAAGTGAACATCATCATACTCAATGGTTGAAAAGCAGAAATTTTTTCTTAGGATCAGAAACATCTTTATGAACACTGTGCGGCCTGCTGGGTGTCATTGAGCTGTGTCTGACTCATTGCTATCCTGTCCAGAACAGAAAGACATACCACCTGGTCTAGTGCCGTCCTTACAATTGTTCTTATGCTGGAGCCCATTGCTACAGCCACTGTGTCCATCCACCCTGTAGAAGGCCTTCCTCTCTTTTAATGTCTCTTTACTTTACCAAACAAAATGTCCTTTTCCAGGGACTAGTCTCTCCTGATAACATGTCCAAAGTATATGGGATGAGGTCAAGTGATATTTACCTTTAAGGAGCATTTTGACTGTACTTTTAAGATAGACTTCATGGAATTTTTGGTAGCCCATGGTACTTTCAATATTGTCCACCAGAACTATAATGTAAAGCATCAAGTCTTCTTCTGTCTCCCTTATTCACCACAACTTGTGTGGTAGTTTGTGTGTTGCTGTGATACTGGAAGCTATGCTACTGGTATTTCAAATACAAGCAGGGTCACTCAAAGTGAAGCGGTTTCAACAGAGCTTCCAGACTAAGAGAAGATTATGAAGAAGTATAAGCTTTCCATCTTCGAGGAACTATCTACTTAAAATCTTATGGATTGCATCGAAACATTGCCAGCTACTGTAAACTCCATGAATAAAATTAAAACATTATCAGAGATTGTGGCAATTACATAATCTCCTGCCAACTTGAGCAAAGGGGTGAACTCTAGCCTGTAAATCAGGTCATAGCCATTGAGGCCCATGTGTGGGCATGGCTTTCTTCTGAGGATTCTGGGAATTCCTTTCTTCCTCCCTGGAGTTGGGAACACACTCTCTCTGCTACACATCCATGTGGAGCCATGTGGAGCCACGCTGATGGTAACCAGACCTCTAGAGATGCTTCTACTGCCACTTGACCCACAAAACTTTCGACCCATTGGTCTGTGATCCTCTTGCATTCAGCATCATGTCTGTGCGTCATGAGTCTGAAGAGGAATTCATGGGTTAATATTGGACATATGGACTAATGTCAAACTTATGGACTTAAGCTGGACTGGGCTGAGATGTTTTCTTAATACACAATTACTCTTTGATACACAACTCTTTGATACACAACTCTTTGATACAATTACTCTTTGATACACAACTCTCTCCTGAATTTGCTTTTCTAGTCTACCCGGACTGACACAGTGAAGATGAGCTCCTCGGGTCAGTAGGGACTCACTCAAAATATGACTAAGAACTGCATTCTGAAAGGAGAATAGACCATATTAACTCTGATGGAGTAAAACTTGTGAGAGCAAGGTCTTCAGGACCGTGGTAATCACATAATTAATTGTCAATTTGAGACTTAAGAGTGAAGGGTTGGAGTTTGGCCTGTCAATCAGGCCACAGCTTGATGACCTCATTTGGAAGCGCTAAAGAGATAAATAGCTTTCTGGAGGTGGGACACTCTCACACTCCCTGTGAGAAATCCCCGTGGAGAAGACACATGGTCGCTGTGTCAGTATTTGTAGACTAGAGAAACAAATTTATAGACGCCCATACGTGTATAAGCAGGAGTTCACAATTGCTGTATGCTGGAGCACACTGTTGCAGCCGCTGTGTCAATCCATCTTGTTGAGGGCCCTCCTTTGTTTGGCAGACCCTCCCCTTTACCACGCATGGTGTCTTTCTCCAGGGACCTGTCTTTCCTTACCACATTGCTCAAGTATGTCTCAATATGGCTGAGACACTGGTTTGAACTTCTAGATTTTGAACCTGTAAGAAAAATATATTTTTTTTATTCTTTAAAGATACCCACTTATAATATTTCCATGTGACCAGTGCTAGGTAATTAAAATAGACACCATGTCGTCTTTTTTAACATTTTCTAGGAAATTCTTGGTTACTTGTCCTACATTTGCATTTTAAAATCATTTTACTAATTTATAAAGACAGGAAAACCATTTTGCAGTATTTTCCGAAACCAATGTCTTGCTAACTACCTACTTAGTATATCAAAGGGGAGACAGTTTAACACAAATGTGAATTTTATGGTCTTACAGAAAGAAATTTGAGGGCTAAATATTGCCTTGCTGCTCACTAATTCTGTATCTTGACAAGTCACTTAGCTCTTGGAAGTTAGTTACCTTTATTATGAAAGAGTCATGATAATGATAAAACAGTTGTACAATTCTAAAGTGTCATGTATACAAACAAATTTGTAAATAATGATAATTAAGGAAATGTATTATTTATTAAATATTTAGTAATGCATTCCATTTTTCAGATAGTCTGATGAATTCAACTTAAAAAATATGATAAAGACAAGAGGGTCAATTTATAACCAATGTTCAAAGGGTAATGATAGGGACATAGCTAATATTCACTTTCAATATTTGTCACTATATTTATTATTAACCTGCAGATAATAGTAGTTTTACAGCCAGATTACCTGGGTTCAAAACCTGTTCTACCAGTCAGTAATTTTGTCTTCTTTCACATGATTTAAAAAAAAAATTTTAATGAATAGTAAAATAATAATAATTTAAAAAATAAAAAATAGTTAATGCCCAACAAAATAGTTGTGACATTTTAGTATGTTAATTCTCTCAAACTATGAATTGCATTTAATATACATTGAAAAATTGTAACTATTATTATTGTTATTATCCTAATTGTAAATTTCCTTGTCATTTACAAAATAAAGCAAAATTTTGGTTAACACAATAATAAGGTAGAACTCCAAAATTTTTTAAATGTTTGAAATAGTGTGCTTTTATAGGAAGATAACAAAAATGATATTACCAAGTATTATCAAAAGTTAACACTAAGAACAATGATTTCTAACCTAATCTAGTGTTTGTAGAATTTTCCTCATATATATTCAAATAATTTAAATGCAAAATGTCTATCTGATATACTTTGAATAGCTTATATAATAAAGGTTTTTAAAAATGTTTTCCAGAGTGATGATTGCCATTGAATTAAATTAATTCAAATAAGAAAGAAAGCATTTAAAAAGCTATGTTTTATGAATACAAATAATAGTATATTCAAAGCATGAAAGTTTGGTAACTTTTTTAGGATTCCAGAGTGAAAAATATAGGAGTTTGAATTTGTATGAGGCAAATAACAGTATTTTATGCTTTATTTTATGATTGAGAATCTGTTCTCAGGAATTGAGGAAAGATTACTGGCATATTTAAGGATTTAAAAAAGGACTATACTTGATCGTCACATTTTGTGATGTTTATATCCACACAATTTTATCATTCTTGAATCAGTTTACATATTCCTAAAGCTAATGTTTCCTTCATCATTTTTGATGACTTTATTCATTATTTGATCAATGAATACTTTGGTATTTCATAGAAGAAGCTTCTCAGTCATTACTTTAGTTCCCACAGCTTTGCCAACTTTATCTTTATATACGTGTTATGAAATTACTTCTCTAAGTTCTTGAATTTTATACGTAATGTTTTTCACTTAAAAAAATAAAACTATTTCTCTTGTGATGAATGTGTAGATACAATAAATATAGAAAGAAAATACTTAGATGCATTGAAATCCTCAAAATTTTAAGGACAATCAATCATTTTTCTAAAATAACAGAACTGAAACTCCATGTTGTAGAGTCCATTCTGACATATGGAATCCCTACACAACAGAGTAGAACTGTCCCTGTGGGTTTTTGAGACATAACTCTTAGGGAGTAGAAAGCCTCATCTCTCCCCTCAGACTCTTAGGGAGTAGAAAGCTTCATCTCTCCCCTCAGAGCCGCTGGTGGTTTCAGACTGGTAATCCTACGATTGGCAGCCAAACGCTTAACTCCCTCGGCCACCAGGGCTCCTAGTTGGCTGTTTCATTCCCTGCAAGTCACTGCTTAGTTCCAGTAAATATAAAATAATTTTCATTCAAATTCCTGAACTTTAAAATGGTTCTTTCAGATATGTTAAGATATACTTTCCTACTGTTATGTGCAATATGCTTCAGAAAAAGTAATAACATTGAATGTGTTGAAACATGAAACATAATGTAACAGAGAGTAAAGATTTTATCCTCATAAAATGTCAATATGTTTTGATACATTTTAAATGTAATCTTCAACAAGATTTTCCAAAAAACAATTCCTACTCTTTTATTTGTTGTAGTCTTCAAAATTATGTACACTGCCAATTTACATAAGTCTATATAATCAATGAATGGAGTGAAAAGTATTATCTACGGGATATAGCACTAAATCGCAATTAATGGAATAGTCAAGTGCATGCTCTTTTCACAAGTAGTTCTTCTTACTTGTTTCAAGAAATTGTGAGGATTGAATGAATAAGTAACTGAAGCCTGTGACTTTGGTTGGCTAAGCTGAAATGCTAAAAGCCATCAAATGTAGTTTTTAACTATCCTACCCTGAAGAAATAGATTATTTTAAGAAATAGATTGTCAGTAATTCTATTTAGTTTATTAAAAATTGCTTTGCTTCCTCCTGCCAGTAGTTTTCTGTCAACACCAGAGAAGTGATCCATTGTAGGTGCACTCTGATGACTGAAAATAGCATGGCCAACTTTTGGTATACACACTACTTCACCACTTCTCAGAACAGATCACATTGTTTAACTATGAGACATTACCATCAATTTAAATGTTAAAGAAATTCATGTGTACATTTTCTTAGGTAAACTTGATAGCTTTGACCTATCCACATACGGATTCGGGAAGAACATTGGATATACCATCGACTACTAGAAGAAGAAACCCATCAGTGTTGGCAGTAGTACAGTCAGAATACATCTTTGAGGAGTGGACAGCAAGATTGCATCTTGTCGAACATGGATGTTATATGGATATGTGAACAGGAAGGACATGGAAAAGGACATCATTCTTGATAGAGTAATCACTGCTGCTATTAGGTGCCATCAAGCCAGTTCCAACCCATAGTGACCCTACGCACTTGATGTTTCAGTTCTTACTTGAAAATGCTAAAGATTTCCATTATTTTATATCAATATTCTGACTTACCCTTTGCAGGACAGTGAATTATTTAATGTAGCTCTCCATATACTCAATGATTTGCTTGATTTCCTATGCCACTATTTATCATATCCAATGCACAGTTAATACACATTTTTTGTTGGATTTATAGCTACAAAGTCCATAGGTTTTGGTGCTATTTTAACTGGCACAATTTTCAGTTTACATTGCTATTAAACAGAACTATAATTAATTTATATATTGATCATATATTTTGAAATTTTGCTAAATATTCTATTTCTAGTCATTTAAGATAATATAGGGTGTTATATATGGATATTCAGGTTGAATCAAAATATAGGATTTTGCTCTCCTTAGCACCTCCAAATGAGGTCATCAAGCTAAGACCTGATTGACAGGCTACACCCATTCACTCTTGTCTTAAATTGATAACAAATTATGTAACTACCACATCATTTTATTCTGTTTCTAGACTTTATCCATTGGCTTAGATGTTAAATGTGATGCTTACTAAGACTTTATAAAGCAAACAGACTTGACATTTTCCAGAGTAGAAACATAATATTTTATCATTAAAATAATGATGTATCTGGATATCATATATTTATGATTTATAAAGTGATAATAAGTAAATATAATGTTAAACTATATTCAAATGTATTTTAGCATGATATTTATAAGATGGAGAAAAATTTCTTCTATTATTAGTTTGCTGAGATAGTATTCTGATTGAGAAAATATTTTTCTATTACAAGTTTTTTTTTGTTACATTTATAATGAATTTAGTATAATGAATAGAGTATTTTCCTGTTATAAAAATATTCATGTTGTCTTATCCTTCCTTTTAGTATAGTTAATTACCCTAATTAATTTTTGAGTGTTTTAAGTTGAATACACTCCACTTGGTCACAATAATTTAATTATCTATATGTTTTTCTAGACTTGATATACATTTCCTTTTATTCTTCATTTCTTTTCATGGGGCATAATGACGTCTAGCTACCCTTTTTGTTATACATTTCCTCCTAATATATAACTAGGCTAATATTGACATTATGAAGTGCTCTTCTATTTCCCAGGTCATATGAAGAATTCTTTTTATTTCTTCCTCATGTATCTTTAAGAGTTCACCAGCGTAGAAATTTCAGCCTGATATTTTTAAATGAATATTTATATTCATTAGAAAGACAATAATTTGAATAGATACTATAGGGTAAATATTTCTTCCTGAGTGATTTTGATAATCTGTCTCCCAAGTAATTTGTTGATTACTTCATCAATATTCTTAGATATATAAATAAATGGACCTCCAGTTTCTGTAGCATGAGTATTTGGAAAGTCTACCTTATCTTTGGTACACTCTATTGTGTATTTCTTCTACTAATCTATGTCTATATTTTGTCAGCATGATTACTATCCCACTCTGCTCACTTTAATTATCTGAGATCTTCCACAAATTTTCCCAGTCCTGGTGGGTTTCTTAAAGAAAAATTATGTATGTCTTGGGGTCCCATCCCAGTGACTACAGCACCTGGAACTACTGAAGTAATGTTAGCCTATAGTCAACTTCCACAACAATGTCAAAATGGCTACTTTTGTATTGCAACACACATATGACCTTTGTCTTCTGATCCCAGTAAGCACATATCAGATGATGCATCCTGTAAGCATTGGTCTGCTGACCACAGGTCAATGGTTCAAACTGGCTAATTCATTTGTGGGGAACAAGTTTAGATAATCTACTCCTATAAAGATTTCCATCCCCAGAAACCCAGGATGGGGGGCCTGGAGCCAATGTCAACTCCTAGGCCACGTTTTGGGTTGAAGTTTTATGGAGGTATTTGTCCCCAATACCCAAATTCTACAGTGAGTTTAAGAAAAGTTTTATCCTATCTTTTCTTATTACCAGGATATTAGTTCAAAAACACATGATACAACAAAAAAGGGATATTGAATTTAACAACATTTAAAATTTAATTTACAATGCTGTAGCAATATCAGTACAATATTGAAATATTGTCAGGACTGAAACAGCTTCAACATTTGATTCAATAATCAAATGAGTGATAATTTTCAGAAATTATTTAAGATTATAGGAATATCAATTTGTATTTAACTATAAATTAGTAATAGTATAATTCATGTAAGAGGTTTTTACTTTTATGAAAATTTCATAATGCTACAAATATAATAATTTCATGTGTAAAATTAGTTTTACAAATTATATAAATTGATTTGAAATTTCACATGGTGAAATTAAACATTATAAAGTTAAAATGTAAAATTTATTTGTAATTTCCAGATGCAAATGAATAAAAATAGACATGTATCAGTGAGTTTGGAAAAAAATTGGGTGGGAGGGTTAAACATATGATCTGAATCTAATATTAATGAGAATTAAGTAATAAATAATTTGAGTACATTGGCAACATATTTTCAACAAAACTATGTTCTAATTTAACATACTGAAGAATAGCCATGTTCAAACTAAAATGTTTGTGAATAGAAAGTGAGGTTTCCATTGTCATGAAAATATGGTTATTAACCACTTTTTCTATTGTTTAAACTTAAACTTTTATAGAAAAAGTTTTCATTTTATTCCTCAAAAGTGGTGGTATTGTTTCATGTTGCAGTGTTTTTGTATGCCTTTGCCTATCATGTGTACTTGAAAGAATCTATAATTAGCACTTTGGGATTTCAGTGATCTCTGTATGTCTAATAGATCAAGTTCACTAATCTTGCTGTATTAATTTAATTTGTTTTAGGCAGATTTTTCACTTAGTGAAATGATTATAAAGTCTTATGCCAGTGCAGTCAGTCTGGGGCTGACTATGGAAGCTGGTATGTCCATGAAATAGCACTTATACAATAAATTCAAGTTGGATTCAGAGGGAATATGGAATGAGGATCTTATTGTTCATATCGGGTGGCCCTTGGCTCAAAGCACTTAGTATCATAAACATATTTATATGCGTTTCACTGACTACAAAAATGTATTAGACTATGCACTGCATAATAAATTATAATATTATAAACAATGAGAATTAGAGAACACTTAATTGTGCTAATGCAAAACCTGCACATAGAATAAAAGACAGCAACTCGGGTACAGTGTGATATAAAATCAAGAGAAGAGTACGAGGTTGTACCCAAGAAAAATTGGGAAAAAGGTCCACTGAGCGGAGCTTTTGTCGTATGCATTTTGCCCACTAGGGGGGCATGTAACAACTTGCTCTGAGTTAGTGCACACAGTGGCATCATCTGGGAAGGTTTTCTCTGGTCACAGTGAATGTTTCCTAAATGTAGTTTCACAGGAACCTCATTTTTTGTAATGGCTGATTTAAGAGAACAGCATGTGGCTATAAAATTTTGTTTCCTGCTTGGGAAAAATGTCACAGATACAGTTGTGATGTTGAACACAGCTTACAAGGACAGCACTATAGGAAAAACTCAAGTGTATGAATGGTTTTCTTGTTTCAAAAAAGATTGATTGATGACAAGCGTCATTCTGGACGTCTGTTAACATCCTGAACAGATGCAGTGCATTTGAAGTTCATTCCACCAGGTCAGACTATAAATCAAGCTTTCTATTTAGAGGTTCTGAAAAGATTGCATAACGGTGTGCAACATAAAAGGTCTTATTTGTTGCAGATTTGGACAGGTTTGCCACCACGACAATGTATGTGTTCATGCAGTCATCTGAGTGTGCCAGTTTTTGGCAAAAAGCAGCATGCCTCTTTTTCCCATAAGTTGACTCACCTGACCTCACTCCATTTGTCTTCTTTTTGTTTCCATGAATGAAGAGGGACATTAAAAGACAGCGATTTGATGAGTTAGAAGAAGTGAAGAAAAAAATGAGGGAAGTGCTGTCAGCCATCCAAACAGATGGGTATTAAAAATGTTTCCAAGAATGGAATCACAGATTTGACGAATATATTAAGTGTAATGTAGCATACTTTGAAGGTGATGAGGTTGTTTTGTAAAAAAAAATTGAATACATAGCTTTGAAAAAAAATTCCGGGATTTTTTTGGATTCCCCCTCATAGAACAGGTATGTAATTTTTCACTACACTTGCTTGATCTCTATCCTGAATAAGTAATCTTAGAAGAGGGACTATATGAAGAAGAACATGGTATTGGGGTTGGGAGAAGACCAATTAACTGATTATTTGGTGATCTTGCATTACCAGACTCCGCATTCTACTACACAGCCGTAGTTGTTAAAACAGCCTGATACCAATAGATCAGTACAGAAAACCCAGAAATAATAACATCTGCTTGCAGATATCTGATTTTTGACAAAGGCCCAGAAAACATTAAATGGGAAGCAGATGTCCTCTTCTGTATATAGTGTTGGAAAAGCTAGCTATACATGAGCATAAGAATGAAACAAGACCCACATCTAACTCCATGCACAAAACCAAACTCAAGATATATCAAAACCTAGATGTAAAACCCAAATCTCTCAGGATCATCAATGAGGATATTGGGACAAAGCTAGGAGCTCTAGTGAAGGGAATATATGGGCTATCAGATATAACAAATAATTCCATGGAAGATAAAATCAGTGAGTGGGACATATTAAAAATATAATACATGTGTACATCGAAAGACTTCATTAAAAGAGTATAAAGAGAGACCACAGACTTGGAATATATATTTAGTAACAACATAGCAGACAAAGGCTAATTATGAAAATCTACAGAATTTTACAAGCCAACAACAACAACAAAACTAATAACCATCTGAGGAGGTGGTCAAAGGACCTGAACAGACAATTCAAAAAGGATGACATTCAAATGGCTAGTAAACACATGAGGAAATGGTCCCAGTCATTAGTCATCAGGGAACTGGCAAGTGCAAACCACCGCTAGACACCACCTAATGCCCATAACCGTAGCTCAGTTTAAAAAACCTGAGAACACCAAATGTTGGAGAGGGATTGGTGAGATAGGAACTCTTATCCACTGCTGATAGACTTACAAATATGAACAGTCACTGTGGGAGGAGATATGGTGATACCTAAAACAGGTGGAAATTGAACTACCATCTGATCCAGCAATTCCGTTACTGGGCATAAACCCCAAAGAAAGAAGAAACAGATCATGAACAGACATTTGTTTCCTCATGTTCATTGCAGCACACTTCACAAAAGCAAAAAGCTGGGAATAGCCTAAATTCCCATTAATAGAAGAGTGGATTTATGGGAAAAAAATACCTCTAGTATATATATATAATGGAATACTATGCAACCCTAGAAAAGAGCAATAAAACCATGAAACACTTCAAGGCGTGGAGGGATCTGTAAGACATTATGAAGAGTGAAGTTAGCCAATCACAAAAGGACAGACACTATTTGAGTCAGCCGCCATAGGAACAAATAGCAGAAAGGCCACAGGCTCAAGCTTGAAGGGCATCTAGTCTTTGGCTGGAGACCAGACAGCCTCATAAACAGCTGCACCAGTGCCAATGTTCCATACATAAGGATAGTGTAGGTCACCTGGTCAGAAGGCACATCATGATGACGGGGATCAGATGGACAGTGTGTGTGTGGTGGTAAGAGGGAATGCCCTCTACTGAGTGGTTGCTATGTGGATCTGGAGTGAGGTCCCCTCAAAGGGGAGGCAGCCCTGTTAGAGGGATGAGGCTGGCTGATGGGAGGGGCAGTGCAGAAAAGCAGAGAAGGAATGGTCACCTTTGGGGAAACATAGGAGCATGTCTGTTGAGGGGAGGGAGGGAAGAATGACCTCCAGGTGGGGGGAGGAGAGACTGAGGATAGTTTTGAGACCCATAAGTGGGAACTGTCTTTAGTGGCATGTAGAGGGTGGGCAAAATTGAACTAGGGCTTCGGGGACATCCCAGGGACTCAGGCCGGTGCTGTGGTATAATGCTGGGACACTGAATCCTGGATCTTTGGGGCCCATGGCATGCTCCAGAGGCTGCATCGGTGAGACCCCTTATGTGAACCCCGCTGGGTGAACTGGTCTCAACCTCAGACACACTTATAACCTGAGGGCCTAAGTCAGGAAACACATGGTGTCTGAGGAAGCAGAGGAGAGCTGTACCAAGTGTGATGTGGTGTTGGTTGATGGACAAAGAAGGTCTTGCTACATCCATGCCCTGTAGGCTCTATTATGATTTGTATTACTCTGGAAACAAGTGATGGCCATTCTGTTATATTTTACTTATTTTTGCTCATATTAGTGTGTATCTCAGTGGTGCATCGCCATTTGAAACGGTGTTATTTGTTTCTCTGTTTTTCGGTAAATGAAAGCGAGGGATATTGAGCTTACAGGGAAGGAAAATATAACAAAGATCTCAAGGGAAGTGGGCATAGAGAGAGATGTGGGAGATAAGAGGGAGATAATGTCAGAGAGTCCAGGAAGGGAAATTATGTTTGTAGACTGACTACGGAAGCAGTTGTACAATTCTGTTTGATATGATTGAACTATGGAATGATATGACATGTATTAACTCCCAAGTTAAAGCAAATTAAAAAAAAAAAAAAAGCATAGATCCAGGAATGGGTTTGGGGCTCACAGTAAATTCTAGCCCCAAAATAAGAACAGCTAGTTCTTACATCATGGCTCTGCTTGATACTCACCCTCACAAAGAGGACACAGAAGATACAGGTGCTATAGCAAAATGTATAGAAGAATTTAGGTCGTGTTTGTCTATCAGCTAAAACAGCATTTGGGGTATTAAAGGCTTGTCTCCAAACAAGCAGCCATCTAAGTGAGATGTCAACTAAGTCCACATGGAAGAAGCACACCATCATCAAGCACCAAAGAACTGGAATCCCTATAAACCAAAGCCAGAGGAGAGATTGGTATTAGAGCTTAAATGTGAAACTCGGTGTGCAGAAGGCAGACAGTGGGAGCCCAAGATTCATTGGTGGAATTACCAAGGAAAGAGGACTCTGGAGAACTCCCCCTGTCTAAAATAGAGGGATTGGTGGAAAGTGATCACTAAAGAGATGCTTGGGAGAGAGGAGTATAGAACATGAAAGGCATCAATCTGACCTGAAAAGTTATAACTTTTTCAGGAGATTCCCCCTCTACTGCATGCTGGAACTGATTTTGTTTCCAAAATTTTCTGTATTTATGGTTTGTATTTTTTTTTTGTTTTTTTGTTTTTGTTCAATTTAGAGTTTGTCTCAGAGGTGTTATGTCAAGAAACCACTATGAAAGAGATAAAAGGGAAAAGAAACAAGCAAGCCAAAACCTTCCAAGAGGAAAATGTTATCATCTTATTTCGACAAGGCTGCCATGAGGTGGATGTCAGAAGAGACTGCAACTTGCTCTTAACCTTAGAGTAGCTAAAGCAATGGAAAATGAGCCTGTAGCTGGGAGAGAGCGTCTGTCTGGGTCTGCCTCCGAAGGACAGCCTTGTGGGGTCCTTGTAACAACATGATTTTTAACTTCTTAAGGTTAATGGATACTGGTCACTATCCCATTGGGAAAGGGAAGCAGGCTCCAGGTGGTTTAAATCTGCTAGTTTGTATTATATTTTAATACATTTTGACATGTTCAAAGTTACTAAGTTAGGTACTAGTAGTAGGTTTTTCAGGTTAACAGACCTGGGTATCTCAGAGGTTTTTAAAACTTAAGACCATTTTTTATTACACTGATCTAATTTTTCTGATAATACTCAAAGTACTTCACTCTCCTCTTGCTAAGTGCATGCATGGGATAGTTTTCCGGATCCTTTTGTGATTCCTGATTCTCATATATGTTCATATTTTGTTTAGTAATTTCTATAATTACCTATATTTCTTTCTTCTTCTCACCCTATCTTTACCTTTCATTTTGATTATACAGTCTTTTCGTGTTTAATTTAATGATTAAGACAATCGCGTTTATATCTCCCATATTACAGTGTGATTTCTGCTCATGCTGCTTATTTTATGTCCCTTCATGTCTTCTTGCCTGACTTTAGGTTAGGTCCCCCATCCTCCAGGTTTTTAAAATTGCCCTCCTCTCCAGCCACTGTTATTAATTTATTAAAGTCTAATGTAACTTCATGAACAATGAAAGACTTGAAAACATATAATTCAATGATATTTCATCCATGTTAAGTAATTTCTTAGTTGTTTATTTAAATTGTGCATATATTTAAAATGCTCTAGAACAGTATTTTCTTGTTCTTTCTTATAAAAGTCACTGCTATCTGGTTGATCCTGACTATTAATTTGTATTTATCAATTGTGAAACATTTTTAACAACCTTCATTCCTTATTAAATGCCCTGCCTAAAAATGGGCTATTTTTAATTTCATCTGAAATAGTAACTTTTCTATAGAACCTTATTAATTATAATCAATTAGATAGTAGTAAGTTAAGTTATATAATTTTAGGTTAGGGTTGCCTGATATCTTGCTCAGTTTACATTAGTCTGAAAATGTAATGTTTTTGTTTACAGTTATAAAAATACCTTTATTGGGTGTGACTTTCAGATGCAAGCTATTTTATTTGTTTATTTGAACACCATTATGGAGCTATTTCATGGCTTTAAGATTTTTATATTGCTTATTTAAAGGTTTTCCCTTTGTTTTTAGGATCTGTTTAGTATTCAATGCCTGAGTTATTTTTCTTCTTTATTGAAACATCCTCATCATTTGTTCAGTGTTGCATTTAATGCAATATTTCATCAAGTATTTTACTTACCATAATTCATCAGATGTTTCATCTTGGGGTTCCAATCATATGTATAAATATTGTATATGACTGTAAATGCCATGGCTTGGGTCAGGAGCATCTCAGTCCTCAAAGTGACACTGTTGGGCTTAAAAACTTCAAAGAGATCGTGTGCAGCTGATTTACCTATAGCAACACATCATTTGATTTCTTCAATCCTGTTTCCATGGGCATTGATTATAGACCAAGCAAACTGAAATCCTTGACAAGTTAAGTCTTTTCTCCATTTACTATGGTTTTACTTATGGGTCCAATGTGAGGATTTTGTCTTTCTTTGCAATTCTAGATCTTCCTCAACAAGTGTTTAAGCCCACCTCACCTCATTAAACAAGGTTGTATCAACTGAAAATTCAAGGTTTTCAATAAACCTTTTCAAATCTTGATGTCAAGTTCTTCTTCATATAGTTCAGTTTCTCATGTTATTTACTCGGCATACAGACTGAATAAATATGGTGAAAGGATAATAAATATGGTGCAGCCTGATGCACACTATTCCCAATTTTAAAACATGCTGTATTCCTTTGCTCTGTTTGGACAATTGCCTCTTGATCCCTGACTAGGTTCTGCCTGAGCATAATGAAGTGTTCTGGAATTTCCATTCTTCTCAAGACTATCCACCATTTGTTATGATCCACACAGTGAAATGTGTGGCATACTCAATAAAACACAAGTAAACATCTTTCTGCTTTCAGCCACGATTCGTCTGATGTTAACCCTGATAGCCCTTGTTATAATTTCTGGCTTCTCCTCATTGATATACTGCCACTGAATGATCTACAAAGCTTTACTTACTTGTGATATTAATGATATTATTTGATAATTTCCATGTTCTATTTGGTCACCTTTCTTTGAAGTGGTTGTGAATATGGATGTCTTTCAGTTGGTTGACCAGTTAGCTGTCTTCTAAATTTTTTGACATAGTTGAGGGAGTCTTCTATTGCTTCATCAACTTGTTAAAACATTTCTTTGGTATTATTTCATTCATGGAGACTTGTTTTCCACCCATGTCTTCAGTACAGCTTGCATTTTTTTCTTTAGTACCATCTATTCTTGATCATATGATACCTCTTGAAATAGTTAAAGGTCAACTAATTCTTTTTGGCCAGTGGCTCAGTGTATCTCTTCCATCTTCTTCTGATGTTTCCTGCATCAATTAATATTTTGCCCACAGTTTCAGTGTTGCAACTCGAAGGTTAAATTTTTTTCTCTAGTTCTTTCAGCTTAAGAAATACTTAAGCATATATATTTTTTATAGCCTGGTAATGTCTCCCAAAATTATGTCTTCCTGCTTTTTCCTTTTTCTACTATAAATATTTTAGGCTACATTTCACTTACAAGGGTATATAAATAGCTCCCTAACCTGGTTGTTGGGGTGCTTTTTCCCTCTCTCAATCCATTTTCTAGTGTTCCTTTTCTTCCCTCTCTCTTTTTACTACAGGAATAAACCTCTAATCAGGCCAATTCCATGACTGAGATATGTATAAAGTTTTGAATTTTCTAAAAAATTATGCCCACATTACTTAGACTCCTTTTCAATATCCCAATTTATTTTTCTTATTATAATTATTCCTTATCATGCCTACTATTAAAATTGCAGGAATAAAAATTATATTAATTAATATATGGGACCTCAATAGTCTAGTATTTCATTGGGATGTATTTGTGAGTATGTTTCCTTATTAAACTGTAACTGCTGATCTAGCCTGAAAAACCAGAAATCGAACCAGACCAGTTGTTATCAAGCAGATTTTTAGTTAAGGCAATACTTGATGTTGTAGAGGTTCTCATGGTTGCCTATGGTTTTCAAAAGCATATTGTAAAGCCCTATTTCTTTAGTGGAGCATCTCAAGGAATTTAAACCAGCAACCTTCATTCATTATCGTAGTGCAAATTGTTGCAACTTGGCACCCCAAAATAACATCATTTACTATCTCATAGTTCTGTACTTTAGAAATACAGACAGACTCAACTGGGTCTCTGTTAAGTAATTGACCAGTCTGAAATCAAACAAATAAACAAACAAACCAAAATTTGTGGTTAAAAACATGTAAACAAACCAAAATTACTAAACTCACTACCATGGACTCAATACTAACCCATACTGAGTCTATGCATCAGAAAAGATCTGCCCCTGTGGGTTTCTGAGACTGAAACTCTTTACAGGTGTAGAGAACCTTATCTTTTTCCCATGAAGTGGTTGGGGGATTTCAAATTGCTGACCTTGAAGTTAGTAACCCAACTTGTAATTGCTATGGCAGCAAGGCGCTGCTGTTGGGGGGTGGGGGGTGGGGGTTGTCGTAAAATAGCATCTCTAGAGAACATTCAGGCGATCAAGTACATTCAGTCCCATAGGTTGTAGGACTTAAGTTTTTTTTGTGTGTTCATTGTCAACAAGAAACTACTCTGACCTTTCAGAAATGAAAATATTTCTTATAACATGGCTTTCACCATCTTTAAGCCAGAAACAGTTTTCTAAATATCCCTCATGCTTTGAATCTAACTTCCTTTCTGCCACTATATAGAGAACCTTGTCTGATTTTAAAGGATTTATCCAACTGGGCCCATTTGACCCACTTAAATTTTGTACCTTACTATTAATTTCTTGAATACTTATAAATTAGGTTATTCATTTATCAAAAGAGCAAGGTTGAATAAAACTTGTGCTTGCACACATATGCAATGAAGAGGAAAGGGGGGCTATATGTAAATTTTATTTACTGTAATGAATAAATGAAGAATCCTCATCATTATAAATCAAATCCCAAACATTCTGTATCTTAACTACATACAATCTTCTGGGCATAATGGTAGTAAAATTTTAAGCAGTAGGATTACAATTATTTTTTTAGGATCTCTATAATATAGTTTTTGTATTCAAAGTTTTAATTTATTAGAGGTTTATTATATTCTATGAAGTTTAATATCTTATTTTATTCACCAGGACTTATAGAAGATTTATAATTATTTATAAAGCATTAAACTTAAGTCAAAGTATTGAATCCTTAACTTTTAGGAGAACGTATTAACGCTAAATCATTTTCTTCTTCTGTTACAGGATGTGTTTAGATTTTCTCTATGAATTGTAAGAGATTATGTAAAATTACAACTAAAAAGAGCCTATATTGTATAAAATGCTTTCACTTGAAATACTCTATGTAAAGATTTAAAACAATTATTACTATTTTCTTTGTATAAGGTAATTAGAAATATTCAAATTAATCATGTAATTCTGTAACATGGAGAAGAAAATCATCTAATTCTGTATCATGGATAAGTAGCCCAGTCAGGACAAGTGACTAGCACTTA
>NW_022103908.1:15492514-15502291 GCF_000313985.2 Echinops telfairi | reverse complement strand
CTTCAAATTTTTAGTATTTGTAATGATTTGTATTTGATCATCATGAGCACTATTGACTCAACACAAGGTGCAAATCTCAAAGCAAAAAAAGAGAAAAAAGTCCAAATTTAATGTTGACTCAATATTTTTAAGTTTCTCTGATAAATTAAGCTATCACATTCTATTTCCATTAGCAAATTTTTATGCATTGGTGTGCCAGTTGCTACTATAATTGCAAGAAATATGTCGTCCTCCTTCATCTGAGTTATATGTCTTCTTATTGTTTTCTTAGGTAGCTATTATACAAATGATATATTCTCAGAAAACCTCTCCACTGTAACATGAATGATTATAGCTTGTTTGTTTGTTTTTATTAAAGGACAGAAACTTCTGCCCAATAACTAAATAAATATAAAATATTTTTGTAAAGATGGTGCAACATATGCAGTGATTTGGTAGTAAATGGTTAGCTACTGTTTCTCTGAGGTGGCATAAGACTAGACTGGTAGCCTTTTGTAATTGTTATGGAGGATACAAATCCAACATAATCAAGCATAGGTTACTAATATGTTGTCATTGTGTTAAGAGAATTGTAATGGCAAGTTTTCTATATTTTTCGCCATCTGGATAAATATAATATCTAAAGTATACATCATAGTAAAGTGTAATAAAATTAAGATGAATCATCAACAATGGCTTTTGAATAGTTATTGTTTTATACACAATATATTTAGTTGTACATTTGTGTAGCTCAATTTTTAATAATACCTATATTTATCAACTGCTTTGTAAAAAGGATGAAAATGTGGCAAAATAGCTCCTGTACAGCTATTTCCAAACAGACTGCTGATTCTCGGACTAGAGAATTTCCTAGAAATGGAAGTTTGAACTTATTTAACATTTTGTATTATTGGAAATTGTACATAAAGTAATTGGCCAGAATTTCTTGAAAAAGCTGAGTGTTTTCTAAGGTTCAGAGCATTGTTGTTGTTGGTGGTGGTGGTAGGTAGGTGTTCTCAGGTGAGTTCCACCTCAGAGAAAGCTGATGACAATAGAAGGAAACACTGGCTCAGCCAGGACCAGTCTCTACTTTACCACACTGAAAGCTGCAATACTTGATCTTTATCAGCAAGTACTTCACGTCCTCCTTAGAATTCAGCAAACAAGGTTGTGTCATCTGCATTTCAAAGACTGTTAATAAGCCTTCTTCCAATACTGTTGACACACTCTTCTTCATTGAAGCCAGCTTCTATAATTTATTGCTCAGCATACAAATTGGATTAGGATAGTGAGATTATATACCACCTTATGGAACACCTGTCTTGATTGTAAACTGTGCAGTATTCTCTTGCTCCATTTGCACAACGACATCTTGATTCATGTACAAATATGCATGAACACAATGAAGTGTTCTGGAATTCCCATTCTTCTCAAGGTTATCTACAGTTTGTCATGCTGTGCACGGTCGAGAGCCTCACATAGTCAATGTGTTAGTCCGGGTAGACTAGAGAAACAAATCCATAGAAACTCCTATGTGTATAAGACAGGGTTTTATAGAAAGGGTAATTGTCCAATAAGAAACATCCCAACTCAGTCCAGTCCAAGCCCATAAGTCTGATATTAGCCCATATGTCCAATACCAATTTATAAAGTCCTCTTCAGACTCATGAAACACATGCCATGATGGCAAATGCAGGACAATCACAGGCCAGTGGGTAGAGAATCTATGGATCCAGCGGGGTTCTAAGCATCTCAGCACTGTCAGGGGTCTCCATGTGGCTTCTCCAGCTCCAGGGTTCTGGGTGCATCAGCGTTGGCAGGGGTAGGTTCATTTGGCTTCCCCTCAGGGATGTCTTGCAGGGAGTTAGCCTTGTCAGTAGAGAGTCACCAAAGAAGTGAGTTGAGAGAGAGAGTGTCTCCCTTCTCCAAGGAGGAAAATCAGGATTTCCCAGAATTCTCAGGAGAAGGCCCAAAGAGAGGCCTCATTGGATATGACTCGATTGACAGACTAGAACTCCACCCCATTCACTTTTAATCCTCCCAAATCCCAAATTGACACTAGATTATGTAACTACCACAGTCAATAAAACACAAGTAAACATCTTTCTGGTATTCTCTGCTTTCAGACAAAATCTCTCTGATACCAACAGTGATATCCCTTATGCCATGGCTTTTTCTAAATAAAGAAGACCAAGCCAAGAAAGCCCAAGAAGAATCCATGCATTTGAATTGTAGCATTGGAGAAGAATACTGACAGTACCATGGACTGATAAAGGGACAAGCCAAACTGTATTGGAAGAAGTAATCCAAGAGCCCTCTTTGGAGGCAAGAATGGTGAGGTTTCATCTTACAAGCTATGGAAATGTTGTCAGCTCAGAGTAGTCCCTGGAGAAGGACATCATAGGGACCATTTTGGTGAAGTAGTGGGGAAACAAAGGCGAGGAAGACCCTCAAGGTGATTGATTGACAGTGTGGCTTCAACAATGGGCACAGCAACAACTGTGAGGATGGTGAAGAACTGGGTAGTGTTTCCTTCTCTTGTGCATAAGGTCACGGTGAGTTGGATCCAGCATGAAAACACCTAAAAAACGACTTTACCAAAAATGATTTCCTTTTCCAGGGATTGGTCTTCCCTGAAAATATGTCCAAAGCACAACAGCAGAAGACTTATTTTACTTGCTTCTGCGGAGCCGTCTGGCTGTTCTTCCCAGACAGATTTGGTTTGTTCTTTTGGCAGTCCACGGTGCTTTGGGTATTCTTCATCAGCACCATATTTCAAATACATTGATTCTTCTTCAGTCTTCCTTATTCAATGTCCAATTTTCACATGTATAGGAAGCAACTGAAAATACCTTGGTTTGAGTCAGGTTCCCTTTAGTCCTCAGAATAGCATCCTTGCTTTTCAACAATTAAAAGAGCTTTTGTCCAGCAGATTTATCCAACACAATTCATCTTTTCAATCTTTTTGCTGCTTCCATGGTCATTGATTGTAGCTCCAAGCATGACAAAATCCTTGGAGAACTTCAATATTTTCTCAATTAATTATATCACCTATTAGATATCATTTGTTTTACACATTAAACATACTGCATACAGCTTGCCATGACAAATCTCTTATCAATACATTGACAATATTTTAGTAACCTGACCTTGGCTATGTTGGGGTGTTTATCCCGAGAAATAACATTACAGTCTGGTTGTTAGGCTTTTGGTCTTTACACTGAGTTCTAATTCTGAAGTACGGTGTACTTCTCTACACTGAAGGCTACAAGCCTTGATCCTCACCAGCTATTTCTCACATCCTTCTCACTTTCAGCAAATGAGGTTGAGTCATTTCATATTACAGATCATTACTAACGCTTCCCCCAATCCTGAGATAGATTCCTCTTTATATAATCTAGCTTCTCTGATTATTTGCTCAGCATACGGATTAAGTACAGTGTGAGGCCACAACCTCGATGTACAACTTCCCTGATTTTGTTCCTTTGTTCTGTTTAAAAAACTGCCTTTTGATTTATATACAAGTTATGCATGAGCACAATACAAATAAATGATTATGAAACTAGTGGTCCATATTATTGATATAGGCATTAAATGACATACATTTTCTTAGAATGCCAATCATAACTTTGTAGATTTTAATTTTGTATAATTTTTATTTGTGCATTAAGTTTTAAATCAGTGGCACCTTTAACTCCATCACAGAGTTCATGTAATTGATTACAAGAAAAATTGAATTTAATACGTAAGCCTATAAGTGACAAAAGTAGTCATACTTTTAAAGATAAAATAAAGCTTGAATACATAAATTCACTGCCATTGAGTCAATACTGATTCATAGTCACCCCTTTGTGTTCTGAGACTGCTAACTGTTTACAGGAGTAGAAAGGCCACTTTTTCTCCAGCAGAGCTACTGGTTGTTTTGAATTGCAGACCATGGGGATCACAGCACAACACGAGATCATTACCTCCCAGGGCTCCTCCTTGGATACATAGAATAATACATGTTTTTGTGTATGTATGAGAAAAATGTGATAATCATGCCAATGAGTTCTTAGGTATATGATGGATTTAATTAAATTCTCATCAAAATGCAGAATATGACTTTCTATATCTTAAAAAAATGGTAGGGCTCTTTAAATGAATGGATCTACATGTTTTTAGAGACTTTCATATGTATGAGGTTCTAAATAACATAAAACTTTTGGAAAAAAATGAATTTTGTAATGTACATTAAAACTTCTGAAACATTTATGCAATTTGAGTAATTATACTTTTAGGACTGCTTCCTAAAACACACACAAAAAGTATACTAGATATGGATATAATAATTTGATTTTCTTTTTCTCCCTGAGCAATGAAAATTATATCAAGCAACTTGATAATAGCATAAGAACTCCCTGTTTATTATTTTAAACACATTTAAAGTTCTATAAGCCCATCAACAGGATTTATTCTATTTTATTTTGATTTCATCATAGTTTATTCAACTTGATTGTCATAGTTTATTCCATATGAGATTCTGCATGGTAGCTACTGAAATACTACCCTTTAAGTAAGAGAGCAGACAAATGGTTATTTATAGCTTTTAAATGTTGGCTCTATCACCTATGTGTATTTGACTATATATGGATGAGGGTCACTAAAACATTGACTGTGATTTACATTGGGTTAAACAATTATGGGTGATTATGCTTAAAATCACTGTGTAACTGAATTTTGCAATGTCTTATACAGTTAACCAAATATCAATAGGATGAACAATATTTAATTTCATAGCCCATAGAACTATGTGATGAGAAAGCATACTGAAAATAGAATCCATTACCTCCCATAAAGTCCACCCGTTTCGAAGCTTGGGTTTGGAAATGGCTCTGTAGTGGAAAGAGGTTTTACATAAACTATAAAAGAGTTCCACGTTATTAAATTCTCTATTATTAAGTTTAATAAATGTACCTTACTCATTTCATTGTCTTATGACTAATTGTACTAATATGAAAGAATTGGGAGGAAGTTTGACAGTTTCCTCATTTATTTAGGCTTTTTGTAAAAATTGTGTAGTAATTGAAGATATTTTGTATATAAATATATACATATATTCAATGTTATGTGTAAGCCAGACATCTGTGTGTGAATATATGTAACTGATGTATCAATTTTATCTGCAAACTCTTCTGAGAGAGCATATCACTATGTTTCCACGAGGCAGCCTTTGGTGGTCATTGTTTACAATGCGTTTTCCTTTATTTTGTTCACTGCTGTTCGTCTTTTCTCAGAATTTATATGGAACTAATCAGTTTTTTAATCAAGATTATGAATTGTGGGTAACAGGTTAGTAGTGTGTTTCTAATCCACCAGTCATTCTGTTGGAAACTGATGATTCTGTCTGTTTCTGACTTATAGTCTCAGAAATCCTATATAAGACCACTATGAGCAAAAATTGACCCGATGGAAGTTTATTATTGTGATTTTGGTAATGTGGTCATTAATACTTTCTGGGCAAAAAGAATTTCAGGAGAAAGCTGGCCATAAGGTTAAGCATAGCTTATGAGATACTATAGTAACTAAGGACACACATGAGCTAGATGGTATGTTGTCTTAGTGTTCTTTATTTTGCCTCTCTAATTTAGCATAGTCATTTCAATGACAGACCTCACAGAGAAAATCCATTAAAAGGTTTATTAAGGAAGTTGAAAAATTGTAATGTCATTGAGAAAAGCTCAGTGTACTTGTTTTTGAGGACTTAATACAAAGTTTCAGGTCTACTACTGAATGACTAAAGGGGCATGCCACTCTGCTGTAAACCTAAACTTCAGGTCCAAATTCAGCAAGCTCAATTTCCCAGGAGCATGCCACACCAATCAGATTCAACACAGGCACTCAGCTCCGCTTTAGTAAGTCGTCAAGAATAAGTCCTCATAATAAGTGCCTAAAGGCACCCCACCCTGAAAGCCAGCTTCCTGTACAAATCACCCATCTTAAATTTCTCCATGAGTTGGGAAGCCCAACACTCTCTTCCTTGGTCCAGCTTCTGGCTGCTGCTCCTCTGATGGCATAGGTAGCTGTCTGCTGGATGCAGGAGGTTTATTGGGCTGGAATCTTGGGTCCAGAGGATGTGCTCCACTACTGGCTCTGCTGGTAGTGATATTGCTTTTCCTGCTTCTCACAAGGTCCATTTATACACAGCAGGAGGCCACAGCAGGAGATCCTGATCACAATTACTGAGAAGTGAATGCTGCCATAACCTCCTTACCAGACCAGTGCAGGGAAAGGTTTTTTGCTGGAAGTTTGAGGCTTTGACTAGAAATGTCATACAGTGTTAAATAATCCGTTTTCTCTGAAGTAAGAGTAAAAAGATCAGGAAGATGGATAAGAATGCAGAACTTTCTATTCCCACTAATGGCTGGTCACTTTGAAGTAGATGTATAGGTATATGTTGCTCAAAACCCAGAAATTCTTTACATAGAGTATTTAATGTAAATGACAAAAAGAATAAATTTCAGTCTTAGAATGCAAGTGATGTGATAGTCACTCTCAATTTTGGTACATTCATGTTTTGTTTTTTTTTATATAATTAGGAGTTTTCATTTCAGTCCCATTGCTGTTAACTGTAAGCTGTTAACCAAAAGCTGTTAACATTATACAGTGTATAATGTCCCATTGCTCAGCTGTTAACTTATGAAGTACACTAGAGAAGAAAAAAATGGGACTCTGCTTCCATAAATAGTTGAGCCAAAAAAAATGACCCACGCATAATAATATCAAAGACCTGAATAGAAAATTTCAAAAGGAAGTTCAAGAAAATAAAGTCAAGTATTATAATGAAAGTACAAAGATCTAGAGATTTAAAAAAGACGACATTCAATACATCTTAAACTGAAAGAACTGAAGAGAAGTACAAGCTTCAAGTTGCAATCTTGAAAGATTCAATGAGCAAAATATTGAATGATGGAGCAAGCAGCAAAAGAAAATGGAAAGACTACACAGAGCTACTGCACCAAAAAGAGCTAGTCTACATTCCACCACTTAAGGAGGTAATATATAAACAAGAAATAGTGGTGCTGAAGGAAGCAGTTCACACTACACTGAGACCAAAACAGGGTTCCAGGCATTGATGGAACACCAATGGAACAGTTTCAACAGGCTTTGGAAACACTGAAAGCACTTACTCATCTTTGCCAGGGAATGTAAAAGACAACTAGTTGTCCAACTGACTTGAAGAGATCCATATTGTACCCCACCCAAAGAAAGGTCATCCACTAGAAGGTTCAAATTGCAGAACAATATGATTGATATCATACGTAAGTAAAATTTTGCTGAAGATTATCCAACGATTTTACCAGAAGTTACAGTTGAAAGCAAAAGGAAATGGGGGACAAGGGATATCCTAGCTTATTTCGAAGGCATCCTGACTACAGGCAGAGAACACCAGAAAGATGTTTCCTTGTGTTTTATTGACTTTGTAAAGGCATTCAACTGTGTGGATCATAAGAAACTATGAACAAATTTGAGAAGAACGGGAATTCCTAAACACTACCTTGTGCTCACGCAGAACCTCTACATGGACCAAGTTGTGCAAACATAATGAAGGAACACTGATTTAAAATAAGGAAAGTTGTAAATCAGAATTGTATCCTCTCACCATACTTATTCAATTTGTATGTTGAGCTAATAACCAGAGAGTCTGGATTATATGAAGTAGAGTGCATCATTATGAGAGGAAGAGGGATTATTAATAATTTACAATACACAGATGTCACAATCTTGCTTTTTGAAAATGAAGCGGACTTGAAGTATTTGCTAAATGAAGATCAATGATTACAGTTTTCAGTATGGATGAAAATTCAATGTAAAATAGGCCAAAATCCTTACAGCTAAACTAATAGAATAGATAATATCATAATAAACAGAGAAAATATTGACATTATCAAGGATTTTTTTTTATTCCACAATCAATACTCATGGAAGCAGCATCCAATAGATCAAACAATGCATTGCATTAGGTAAATCTGCTCCACAAGACTTCTTTAAAGTTTGAAAAGCAAGGATTTTACTTTGTGGACTAAACAATGCCTGACCCAAGCCAGGGCTTTTTCCCTTGTCTCCGATGCGTGCGAAAGTTGGACATTGAACAAGGAAGACCAAAGAAAAATCTAAACATTGGAACTACAGTTTTGGTGAAAAATATTGAAAGTATTATAGACTAAAAAAAAAACCCCACAAACAATTCTTAGAAGTGCAGTCAGAGTGCTCCTTAGAGGCCAGGATGGTTAGATTTAGTGTCTTATCCTTTGAACATGTTATTGGGAGAGATCAGTTCCTGAGAAAGGACATTATGCTTGGTAAATCAGAGAGACAGCCAAAGAGAGGAAGATAATCAACAGGATGGATCGACACAGTGATGACAATGTGCCATGACTCGTTCAAACATGAGAACAGCGGTGAGGATAGCACAAGACCAGGTGGTGTTTCCCTCTGTTGTACATGAGGTTGCTGTGAGTCAGAACCGACCCCATGGCACCTCGTGGCTAGGATGAGAATAATCCATTAAAGATAAATGGCTTTGCATTCATCTTCCAAAATGAAACACAACAACAAAAACATTCAGTAGGTAGCCTGAAGTACAACATTATCAGTAGTAGAATAATATCTTCATGCAAACAAAGAAGATTTTTATTAAGTACAACTAATATTCAAACTTGCACACAAGGCATTAATATCAAAGATTAATAAATTGAATATTCTTAACCAAGTTTCACTGTTGGAAATTGATTAAAGATATAATCTAAATGCATCGATAATGACTTGTTTGGAATGTGAAAGTTGGAAATCAACCAAGATCACAGTTGGAAAAATATACTATTGCAGATAAAAATGACATGGGAGGTCATATAACTGAATTTTTCTGGACCACCAACTTCTTTGTGGTGAGTTTTTTTTTTTTCAGCAACAGAAACTGTGATTATTATACATGGACCTCACAAGATGGAATACAGAGGAATCTGATTGTCTACATCTGTGGAAACAGACTGCAGCAAGGTTCAAGGTAATCAGAGAGAACAAAGTCAGGGGCAAACTGGAATAGACTCATTTGCAATTATGTAAATTACATTTAAAACTGAAGAAAATTAAACTAGGGCGTAAGAGCAGATCTGTATTTCCTAAATTGAAACATTCTGTAAACAAAGCAATGATGTAATGGGTTATACATTGAGCATTCCAAATTTCAGCAGTTATAGACCATCGGCAGTTTCACTGAAGAAAATTGAGGCTCTCTGTTCCTGTAAAGATTGACAGTCTCAGAAATGCAAAGGGGCAGTCCTACTCTGTCCTCAAACATGAGTTGGAGTTGGAATCAACTCAATACCAGTGGGTATATAAAAATATTGAATGATGGAAGAAGCATCATAAGAATATGAAAGGTGTATAGAGTCACTGTATTGAAAATAATTGGCCAACATTCAAACATTTCAGGACACAGCATACAATTAAGATCTAGGATACTGAAGGATGAATTCCAAGATACATTGAAGGAATTGCTAGAATGCCACCTTCCAGGAATTTATGGGATACCAATTGTGATGGTTCAACAAATAGATGCAATAGAAAATAAAATCTATGCTCTCATTTGCCTATGTTGATAGCTTTGAACGACAGCCACCTGGACTACTGACTGGAAGAGACCCATAGAAGTGGATCAACAGCATGTAGAAATTACCAGACAGTGTCATTAATTATACATGCAAATAAAATTATGTTGTATATAATTAGTTTAAAAATAGTTACAGGAATACAGTG
>NW_022103908.1:15480892-15492414 GCF_000313985.2 Echinops telfairi | reverse complement strand
GCATGTAGAAATTACCAGACAGTGTCATTAATTATACATGCAAATAAAATTATGTTGTATATAATTAGTTTAAAAATAGTTACAGGAATACAGTGACATGGAATTTACAGACCTTCAAGTCAGACACAAAGAAGTACGTCAATGAGGAATATCATTCCTGACTTTAGGTGAGTCTTAGCTGAAAGTAGAGAATGTCAGGTATATACTTGATTGTGTTTGTATTCATTTTTCAAAAACATTTGATGGCGTGCATCATAACAAAATATAGATAAGATTGTAGAGAACGAGCTTCCAGACTCTTAATTACACTCAAGTCGAACCTGTACATGGACTAAGACATCGCTATTCGAAAAGAAAAAGGAGATACTGCAAGGTTTTTAAAACCAGGAAAAAAGGTACATCGTAGTTGTATCCTTTCACTACATTTATTCAATCTGTATGCTGAGTAAATAAAAAATCAATAAACATTACACCAGGGAAAACCCATGAGTCAATTGCTCTGTCTCATATAAGTTCCTCACAATTTGAAATTAACTATATAGTACAAAACAAACAAAATGTTTTTATATATATATATGTGTGTGTGTATGTGTGTGTATATATGTATATATAAATACATACATGCATAATAATCAATATAATAGTACAAAACAAACAAAATGTTTTTATATATATATATGTGTGTGTATATGTGTGTTTATATATGTATATATAAATACATACATGCATAATAATCAATATAATGGTTGTAAACATTAGTATTAATTCATAAGTTAAATTCCAATTTAAAAAATATCAACTACAAGAGCGAAATGAAGAATTAAAAATTGATAGGAATAAAATAGTAAAATTTTTGTCATAAATTATTAAAATTATACTAAATAATACTCATTAAAGTACTGATTAAGAATATTGATTATAATTAATAATTAAGAGTATATGAAAAACTTTTCAAATTTATTAAAAGTTACATCTATAAGTAGTTAATTTATGGGTGAAATTAGCATAACATTTTATATATTTATTCAATTTACTACAAATCTTTCTTATACTTCTAAGTAAAAACATATTTTGAAAATGAGTTAAAATTTATATACTTCTAACTTTACATATTGCAATCAACATGCAGGCAGTGATATATCATGCAAAAAGAAAATTTATGAAAATAATATTAGTCAAAATTGCTTCACCACATAAATTATCATCCAATCTGGACTATTAATTAAAATATAATATTCATATTTATTTTTATAAAATAGTGCCTTGACTAAGAAGTGAGCATGGGCTGTAACGGGGATGTTCCTAAAGTAGTTATTGGCCTGAAGAAGCCAGAGGAGTCAGAATAGCAATACTACTGGAAGGGCCAACGTTAAGCAGGAGATATCTTGTAATCAGAGTTGTAAATGGAAAAATACTATAGCTGTAAGGCATTAAATGTAAAGTGTAATACATTCCCTAAAACAAAATCATTTTAGTATTTTTAAAAAATGCTTCTGCTTTCAAAATTTGATTGCTATGCTTCTTGGATTTTTTTATCTCAGCATTAAGCATTAAATGAAATAAACCGCTAACTACATTTTTTAGTTAAAATTACAGACTCTATAGGAAAATATATTACTCAAGACTTTTGTAAAAACAATTTTTTGAAGACTTTACTTTTTTGCTCATCATTAAATGTTATGCACAAAGTAAATACAGATTTGGAATATTAGAAAATTTTAAATAGACTGAACAATTAATGTTATAGTACATTAAAATGAATGATTTTCAGTATTACCAAATTATATTAAATGCTTTTTACAATGAATTCAAGGGGGCTATGATATATATTGCCATATTAAAGTCAGCCAAACTAAAAAATAACAAAATATTGTTAAAATAAACAATCCATTAATTTAGGGTTAAAAAAAAAATCTGTTGGTGATACACATAAGATCACATGCTGGGATTGATATTCCTTTGTCTGCTCACTTAATTTTGCTCAATGCTTTACTCCCATAGTAAAGCTTTACTCATATATTGTTTTATGAAATATGTGAAAATGACAGAGTTAATGAATAATATCTTCATATATAAATATGATAGAAAGAGCATTTTCTGGAATCATAATCTCCAGGATTTTGTACCACTTGTTTGACTATGAAATATAATAATAGCAGATAGTTCTTTATGGTTTACAGCTTTAGAATCCATGATTTAGAATCATGTAAGACCTCGTCTTACAGGGTCACTATAATTGAGAATTGACGCCATCGCAGCAAATGAGTGTGAGTGCAATGCTTGCTAAATAAATATGTCAATATTAATATGGCTTAATCCTTGTAATCAGCTTAATACATGTAAACTGATGTGTCAAACAAAGCACTCCTCCTGTATCTAAGTGATCCTTGAACTAAAATAATCAGTTAATTTAACTCTATAGCAAACACTAATTATAATCTGACAAAAAGATCACCCTGATATTTTGATGAATATTTAATCTTCTATTCAGTGTGCTCAAACAATAGAACAATTATGAGGATGGCACAGGACCAGGCAGTGTTTCATTCTGTTGTACACAGGTTCATTATGAGTCGGAACCAAGTCAACAACACCTAACAACAACAATTTATGATAAAGTCCAAGAATGTAAAAACCTAAACTGTTCTTGCCTCAATAGAGAGTGCATTGATTTCAGAGTACAGACGAGTAAGCCCCAGCGCTGCTGGCTCTTGGATCACTGTTGTACTGCTGCTCATCTCAGGGGGGTGGTTCAGTTGTCAGCTGAAGACACTCTCTGTACCCTTAACATTTACAGCCCCCAGAATCATATACAGGGCCTTAAGGAGTCAGAATTGACTCTGTGGCAACATTTTTTGTTTATTCCATGGCCTGAAAGGTTTATATTATAATTCATTTAAATCTTTTCTTATTATTGATGCACATTTGTCTTCAGTAGGTTATACTCATACAGAAGATTGAGATTGAAGATAGGAAGAGCAAAACCTTAAATATGTACTACATATAAATTTTTAAAAATTTAAGATAAATATATAAAGATTCTACTGCATTCATTGTAAATGGTCTTTTGTTTTCCTACCTTGTGAATTCCTGGGAAAATAACTTAAGCTATCTGATGCATTTGATTTATAGTGTTAGCAAAGAATATTAAATATATCACACTTCCAGAAGAACACACAAATATGTGTTGGAAGATGTACATCCAGAAAGCTTCTTAGAAGCAAGGATGGAAAAACTATTTAATGCACTATGAACATGAAATCAGGAGAGATTGATCATCACTGGAGAAGGGCATTATCATGGGTTGAATTGTGGCCCTGTGAAATATGTGTGAAGGAGCCCTAATGATATAATGTATTGTGCATTTAGTTGCTAACTGCAAGGTCAGCAGTTGAAACCACCAGCTACTCCATAGTAGAAAGACGAGGCTTTCTGCTCCAGTAAAGATTTACAGCCCCAGAAACCCTAGGATGTCTACGGGTCAGAGTTAGTTGAATGGGAGTCAGTTTGTCTGAAAATACGTCGTCTTGGTTGGGCCATCGATGATAGTGGTTTGGCAGTTATGTAATGATGTAATCATGTTCATGATATGATTTGATATGATCAATCAGTTGTAATGAGATGAGTCCATGTAAAATCATTACTCAGGTCCACAACCCTGATCCCTGTGATATTTCCCTAGGCCGTGGGCTGCATCATCTTTTATATTGTAAGAGATGAAAGGAGAGGGGTCAGTAGAGATGGAGAAAGAAGAAAGAAGACCTGGGATCCAACATATTTTTGGACCTGGGATCTCTATGAGGAGAGTCTCCTAGATTAAGGGAAGATTAATTTCAAGACATATGGTGATCTCTAAAGAATGCTGGGACACCACATGTTAACAGGAGACAAAGACCTTCCTCCAGAGCAGACATAGAAAGTCTTTCTCCGGAGCTTTGGTTTACTGATAATTGCCTTAGACTAAGGATAAGAACAGGGAAGCTGTTGTTTCCTATAAACAATTTATCTCATAATGATTTCAGAAAAATAGCAAAAATATATATTTGTGAGAAAGCTTATTATTGGAGAAGTGAGGTGATATAACCAGTGCTCGCATGCATGTAGATTTCTATGAGTAGTTTGGTCATGAAAAGTGGCAATTTATAATTCTCAAACCTAAAATAAAGAATAATGGAAAACTATTTCTGAGAAATAGACCATATATTACATTTGCTTTATATTATGATGAAAGATGCCTTTATGACACCCAACTTCAAAACTCTAGCATAAAGAGCTTTTGAAATATTGTAGGAGAAAAATTTGAATTATGTAGGAAGCATCAAAAGAGAGCAAAAGAATACACAGATATCAATGTACCTAAAAGAATTAGTCAACATTCAATCATTCCAAGAGGTAGTATGTAAGCCACAATCAATTGTCCTGTATGCAAAATGTCCAAACTGGCCTCAAAGACTTAGCCAAAAACTCCAGAAATGTATAGAATGCCAATTGAAATGTTCTAACAAGCTAAGGAAGCACTGGGAAGCACTGTTCATCTATGTCAGGAAATTTGGAAGTGAACACTCAGCCAACAGACTGGAAGAGATCCATATTGCTCCCAACAAAGAAAGGTGATACAAACTATAGAACAATATCATGATTTTCATGTGCAAATACATGTTTGCTGAATTGAAGGTCATTCAACAATTGTAGCAATGCACTGAAAAGGAGCTAAGATCAATTCAATAGATGACATAGAACAAGGGATATCACTGCTGATGTCAGATGGATCTTGGAATCTTGAGAACACAAGTTTTATGTTTTATTGCCTATGACAAGGTATTAGACTAAATGGATCATAATAAATTATGTATAACTTTAAGAAGACTAGGAATTCCAGGATACTTCATTGTGCTCATGAGGAACTCATATATGGATCCAGAGGCAGTTGTGAAAAACGAACAAAGAAATATTGCATGGTTGAACGTTAGGAAATGTATGACACAGTGTTGAACCCTCTCACCATACTTATTCAATCTGTATGCAGAGCCAAGAATCAGAGTAGTTGGCTCTTATGAAGAAGAATGTAGGATCAGGATTGGAGGAAGGTTGATGACCAACCTGATATATTCAGATGACACAACATTACTTGATGAAAGCAAAGAGAACTTAAGCACTAGCTGATGATGGTCAAGGATCGCAGGCTGCAGCATGGATTGCAGCTCAATGTAAAGAAGCCTCTTGAAAGAATCATGGACTGATAAAAGACAAACCAATCTCTTTTTTAAGAAGTACATTCAAAGTGCTCTTTAGAAGCAAGGATGGCAAAACTTTGTCTTACACAGATTGTACATATTGTTAAGTGAAACCAGTCCCTGGAGAAAGAGATCATATTTGGTAAAGTACAGGGACAGTAAAAGAGAACAAGGTATTTAAAGAGATGTCAGATGGGACTGAAATGGATTCAAGCATAGGAACAATTTGGAGGATGGTGCCGGAGCCGGGCTAGCTTTTGCTCTCTTGTGCAGAGGGTCGCTATAGGTCGAAAGTAAATCAATGGCACCTAACAACAACAATATTTCATAGTATGAATGTACCAGAGCTTGTTTATCCATTCTTCTGTAACTGGGGATTTGGATTGTTTCTATGTTTTTGCTATTATGGTAATATAGCAATAAACATAGATGTGCATATGTCTCTTCGTGTTGTATTCTTAATTTCTTTACAGTATACACCTAGTGGAAAGATTGGTGGGTTACAAGGTACTTCCATTTTCATATGTTTACGGAAGTACCATACTGATTCCCATAGTGGTTGTTCAATTCTACAGTCCCATTAGCAAGGTTAAAACACTCAGATTTCTCCAAATCATCTCCAGTATTTTTATTTTCTGTGTTATTGAATTTAGCTAAAAAGTCAGTGTGGATTCCAACAAGTGGAATTTCGGTGTTGTTTTAATAAGTGTTTTTCATATTGCTAATGAACAAAACTTTTTTTCATATGGTTATTGGCTGCCTGGATGATGTCTTTGTTAAATTGTTTATTCATGTATAGTACCTATTTTTGATTAGGTTAATTTTTTTAATCAAGATGTTGTAGGTAGCTACAGATTTTGGATATTAGTCTTTTATCTGATGTTTATCATAATATTTTCCCCAATCTATGGATTCTATGTTGATTCTTATTTCTCTAAAACATAGCCCAATACATTTTAATTCTGTTTTTCTATGAAGCACCCTCTTGTATACAGTTTTGGGATTGCTAGATCAAATAGCATTTTTATTTTCAACTTTTTTTCCTTTTTTAATCATATTATTTGGGGATCTTACAGCTCTTATAGTATGTCATACATCAATTGCATCAAGCATATTTGTACATATGTTGTCATCATCATTTTCTAAACATTTACTTTCTATTTGAGCCATTGGTATCAGCTCCTTTTTCCCTCCTTTCTCCCTCCCCCCTCATGACCCCTTGATAAATTAGAAATTATTAGTGTTTTCATATCTTACAATGACCAGAGTCTCCCTTCACCCACATTAGTGTTGTTCAACCATTTAGTGAAGGGGGTTATGCATCACTCATTGTGATTGGTTCCTCCTTCCTCTCCTCCTCCTACCATCTCCTTCCCCCTACCCTCCTGATATTGCTACTTCCATTTCTCTTCCTGATGGATTTATCTGACCTGGATTCTATGTGTCGTGAGCTGATAGCTGTATCAGTGCACATGATTCGGTCTAGCCAGAGAATGAAAGACAGGACTGGGTTCATGACACTGGAAGGTGAGGAAGCCTCAAAGAACCAGAGGAATATTGTGTGTTTCATCGGTGCTATACTGCACCATGGATGACTCTTCCCTTCCTTGGGACCCTTCTGTGAGGGGATGTCCTATTGTCTACACATGGGTTTTGGGTCTTTGCATCAACACCCTACAACATGTTTCTCTGTTTGTTTGGGGTTTTCTGGTGTCTTCTACCTGATTCCGTTGATACTTCATGATTTCACAGCCTAGTGTGTTTCTCCCATGTGAGCTTGTTGCTCCATTGATAGATGGCCACTTCAAGCCTTTAGGACACTAGCCACGTTAGCTTTTGATTGCCAGGCACCATCAAAATTATTCATCACATTTGCTTGTGCATTACAGAATTCCAGGTTGTTAGAACAAAGTATTCCTTCATTGAGGGAGGGCTTGAGCAGAGGCCTAAAGTCCATCCACTCCCCCAAAGTATTGCTGCATGAATATATGCACATAGGCCAATATCTCTATTTTTATGAATTAATATATTTACATGAGTACACACCTATATTTATACTTCTATCCATAGCTTTACTTACTAGACCTTTCCTGTTTTTTTTTACTTTCCTCTTGCCCCACCATCACATTAGCCATTCTTCTGCTTCTTAGTAATTCCTCTCAGCTAGATTGCTTTTGCTCCAACACAATTGGAATCTCTGCATCCTCCTCATTGTTGCTTTTAATTCCTTATTTGTTCCCCTGTCTACGGCACTGTTTGCTCCTTGCTCCTTTCCCCTGCCTCCGCCTCCCTCCCGGTCCCTCCAGGACTGTCAGTCCCATTGTTTTCTCCTCAGGCTTGCTTCCCATGCCTATCTTATATAGGTAGGCAAAACAATAATAACAGAGACAAACAAAAAGAAAACAAAAGATTGAATTAAAAAGAGAAAAAAAAGAAAGAAAAAATACTAGCAAACCCCCCTCTGCAAAAAAAAAAAATAACATACATAATTCCAGTTCTGTCAGTTCATCTTTATAACTATCTCCCCACCTGTCCTGGGGGCGTACCTGGAACTGCCCCTCCTAGCCTGCAGTCAATTTTGGGGGCTTCTCAGGGATTTTGTGTCCTTGCTTTGCTACTGTTGCTGATCTGTGATGTTACCTTCTTGGTTTGCCCCATTGTGGGGTTGGCCAGACTGGGCGCCTGCTCTGCCATGTGTCCTCGGTATTGTCCTCTGTCGTGGTGTGCACCAGTGGGTGACGACATGTCTCAAGTGCTTTCAGCCTTACAGTCTTCTTTGTGCCCTAGCAACTCTGTGCAGGGATGTCATCCTTCGGGTTTGTGTTCCAGAATGGGGTCTAGTCCTTTGCTCTCTCTTTATTCTTCAGGAAAATGCAAGGGCTGAAAGTTACAGCCTAAGCCCAAACTGGCTCTACCAGTATTCGTCTCCACAGACTGAAAATTGTGGCCAAACAGTCCAGGTCAGACCTGTTCCCATACTACAGGCTCACCCCAACCCGGCCCAGTAGCATACGCGTGCCTTCTGAGGCCCGCCACTGCCTCGGGCCACTGATATGCCATGGCACTTCGCTTATACAGTAGCCTGATACACCAACGTAGTAGGCCAAAGGTAGTCCCGGAAACCACTCTAATAAGTCACACAAAGAAAAACCCTCATATTCCTGGCAATATGGTGCTTAGTTTTCCAAAATGACACTCAGACAGCAACATACCTCAACACTCTCAACAAGAAAACAAGAACAACAAAATGCAAAAGCAGATGAAATCCTAAACAACACTCATAGAAGTAACTGACGTTGATCTTCAACAAAAAGAAATCTTCAAAATGCTGCTTGTAGTAATACAGGACAGGAGAGAAACAACACAGAATAAAGATGCAGTCGTAGAGGTGATGACGTCCTCACTAGAGGGGATGAAGTTCATGCACCAAAGGGAAATACAAGAACTAATGGATGAGGTAACAGAATCAAAACACAAGATCATGGATCACACTTCCCCCCGCCCCCCAACACACACAGATTAGAAGAGACAGAGAATTGTACCAGTGATCTGGAGGATAATCAAGCAGACTTCAACACATGGGAATGACAGTCAAACAAGATAATCAAAGAGGCAGAAGAAAACCTCAGAACAGTGACAGATGCTATGAATAGGAACAATATTAAAATAATTGGTCTTCCAAAACAACACACAATGAACAGGTCAAAAACTAAATTAGTGAGGCAATTCCTGGAAGCAAACTTCCCCACTTTAGTGAATGAAAATCAGACATTCATACAGGAAGCAGAGAGGACACCAATTAGACTAAACCCCAGGAAGAACACACTCAGGCATATAACAGTTAAATTATCCAACTTTGAGGAAAAAGAAAAAATGTTCAGGGCAGCAATAGAAAAAAAGGCAGTCATACACAATGGTGTTCAGGGAAGAATATGCTCAAACCTATAAGCAGATACCGTGAAGAGGAAGAGAGAGGAAGTAACATCTTCCAAAAGCTGAAAACAAACAAACAAACAAACCCTGTCAACCTGATTGACATTCCTCTATCTTGCCAAATTATCTATTAAGATAGATGGTGGGATAAGAGTCTTCCCAGACAAAGAAAAAAAATCAAAGAATATGCCATAAGACACCCTACCCTGGGGAAAATCCTTGCCAACACACTGTGGTCAGAAGACCAAAATCCACCAAGCACAAGCAGGAGACCGCCATGTAGCACAAGTCCATTCAGAAGTCAATGTGCCGAAAACTACAATTTTCACAGTAGTTGCACCATCTTACAGTCACACCAAGAATAAATGAAAACTCTACATTTTTACCAGCATTTGATTTCTGACTCATCATACTTTGCTGTTATTGCTAGGGTGAAGTATATTTATCTAGTGATTAATAATCACAGGCATTTCTTTTTGTTTGTTAGATGCCTTAATATCCACCTAGAGCAATATTTGTTCATATCTTCTGCTTATTTTTAGTTGAATGACTTGCAATCTTTTTGAGGTGTTAACATTTTCTATATATTTTTTGTGATTAGACTATTGCTGGATATATATTACCAAATATTTGGGGTTTGTTGGTTTTTTTGCTTGGTTTGGTTTTCAAATGTATGTTTTCTCCATGAACTCTTTTGCTAACTCTATAGATGTGCATTTCACTTTCAGAAATCACAATCATCTAGTTTTTTTGTCTTTTATGCATTTTAAATTTTGTTTGATAACTTATTTAAGTGGTAAATTAGAGCCTCTTAGTTTTGTCCTATTTGTTGTTGCCTTTATGAATGGTCAACCTAGAAACACATGCATTCTTCTAAATATAAATATATACTTTGCCCAGTAAATAAATATTTACATTTTATTTTCATCATATTAATGTGTCTTCCTGATGTAAAGCCTTTAGAACCTTTATTTGCTGAAGGGGCACAATGCAAAATGCACGGAAAGAACTGGAAACAATAATCAGTACTTGGAATGTACAAACTACAAATCTAAAAAAAATGGAAGCAGTCAAAAATGAAATGGAAGGCCAAAAGATTGACATTCTAGGCATTAGTGAATTGAAATGAACTAGTACTGGTCATTTTGAATCAGAAAATCATGTGATTTATTATGTGTGGAATAACAGATTTAAGAGGTTTGGCACTACATTAATCATCAAAAAGGATATTTCAAGATCTCTAGACAGATAGACCCCAAACCTGATATGTTTTCAGAATTCAAATTTTTGTCTTACTGAAAGAAATATGTACTTTTGAGTGCCACACAACACCAAAAGAGAATTTTATTAAGAAACTCAGGAGAAATAAATCCTTTCCAATCAGGGATAGCCAATCTTGGTATTTACCACCAACATACACACTTCTCTTTGTAATGGATCCTACACCAGCAGATCTAAGGACTGTCACTGCCAGGGGTTCTGGGAAATGTCTTGTTGTTGGTAGGTGTCTATGAGTTGGTTTCAACCCATAGTGACTTTATACACAATTGAAAGAAATACTACCCGGTCCTGAGCTATCCTTACAGCTGTTCCTATGCCTGAGTCCAATTTTACAGTTCTATGTCAGAACACTTACTTGATGGGTTTCCTATTTTTCCATTGTCCCTCTATGTTATCAAGCATGATGTCCTTTTCCAGAGACTGGGCTCTTCTGACAGCATGTCCAAAGTATGTGAGACAGAGTCTTGCCATCTTTGCCGCTAATGAACACTCTGACCGTACTTATTCCAAGACAGATTCGTGTGTCCTTTCAGCAGTACATGGTTCTTTCAAAATTCTTTCCCAGCACCGTATTCAATGTCCAACTTTCACATGCATATGAGGCAATGGAATATGTTAGTCCTCAAATCAACATCCTTGCTTTTGTGCAGCAGATTTACCTAATGTGACGCATCTTTTGATCTTTTGACTGCTGCTTTCATGAGCATTGATTATGTCTCCAAGCAAGACACAATCCTTGATAACTTCAACCTTCTCCATTTCTCATGGTGTTACCTATTGGTGAGGATTTTGTTATTCCTTACAGTTATACTGAGTTGGAATTCATACTGAAGATTGAAACCCTTGATCATCAGCAAGTGCTTCAAGTTTTCCTTGCTTTCAGCAAGGAAGGTGGTGTCATCTGCATATTGAAATTTTGTCATAAACCTTCCTCCAATCCTGATGCCGAATTCAATTTCATACAAACTCATTTCTTTAATTATGTGCTCAGCATACAGATTGAATTAGTATGATGTGGGTATACAACTCTGAAACATACCTTTTCAGATCTTAAACCATGCAATATTCATTTAC
>NW_022103908.1:15474980-15479933 GCF_000313985.2 Echinops telfairi | reverse complement strand
AAAAAAAGAAAGAGGTTTATATACAAGAGCAATTGAACATTGAGAAAATATCCCAGCCCAGTCCAGAACAAGTCCATAAGTATGATATTAGCTCATATATCCAATACCAATCCATAAATTCCTCTTCCGGCTCAAACAACACATTCAGTGATGACGAATGCAGGAAGATCACAAGCCAGGTGGGTGAAAGTCTTGTGGATCCAGTGTCCGTGGAAGCATCTCAGTGCTGGCAAGCGTCCCCATGGGGCTCCTTCAGGTCCCAGGGCTCTGGCTTCATCAGCACTGCTCCATCAAATTCTTTGTCAGTAATGTCTCACAGGGAGTGAGTATGTGTCCTGCCTCCAGAGAGCTATTTATCTCCTTAGAACCTCCAAATGAGGTCATCAAGCTGCAACCTGACAGACCAAACTCCACCCCTTCACACTTAAGTCTCAATTTGACAACAGATTAACTACCACATAGTCAAAAGTCCTGGCAGCTATATTTCTGATATTCTCTGCTTTGAACCATGATCCCTTTTTCCACATCTGGGAAATGTGGTTACAAAATATTGTCATAGACTCTGCACATTCTCTGTCTAAATCCTTGCCTTTGCTCCCTTATGCTGTCTCAAAATCCATCTGCCAATGTCATAGAAGAAAAGTCCCAATATCTCATTCCATAAATATTTCAGCCAGGAATAAACCTTGCAGTGCTGTTCTACTTTTTGACACATGGGGTCACTTTGAGTTGGAATCAACTTGACTGCAATTTGTAATATAAATTTTATTTTAGTCAAATTTTGAGTATTATGAATATATTAATACTACAGATTCTAGTTGTTTTAACATTTCATACTAATATCAACTTTCTGCTTAATTATTTAAGATTATCACATGTGATATAAAAATTCTCTAGTTGAAAGCATATTTGGATAGAGTAGCATGTAAAAGTAATTAAGCAATTGTCACAGCAGCTAAAGTGACATGAATTAGAGCTCTAAAAATGGCTGCTCCAGTTAATCAGGTAGTACATCTTTGCCTTTCTGCACACCTGCATGATACCCTTCCCCTATGATACCCAGGCATCATGGTACAGCCAGGAGTATTTTGAATGCTTCCTGCTCCCTTCCCACTATCTGTATTTTGGGCATGTTGCATTGTGATCTTAATGAATTCAGTGATAGATCATCTTACTGTGGGGGTAGAAAAGGGCACCTCAAAACAACACTCCTTAGTGCAATTTTTTTGTCAAGTCAGACCCCCAGCTGGAAAAGGCAGCAGTGTTCATCTTAGTCTGTAAAGTAATAAAATGATATTTCTCAGATTGGCTCTAGGTCTGAATCTTTTTACATATAGGGAGTCTCTCCCTCTTTTGGGAGTGAGCCTCTACAGGAACACTTATAAAACACTCTCAAGGAGAGGGTATGGTTGACAACCACACATAGAAATAAGGTGTAATTTTCATAAGAATACATAAACAATGCACTCTATTGACCTGGCTTCATAAGAGTTTGCTTTGCTTAATACAACCCAGCTTTTTCATTCCTTTTTCACATTCTTCTTTTTTTCTTCCCAGCAAATCAAATTATTGAACTACAAGAGTTGGCTTATAAAGTTGAGGTCAGACGAAAGTGGATTGCTCTGAAATGCTGATATTTCAAAAGTTTTATTCAGCCTTTTGGAGATAAGGAAATGATCTCAAGTAAAACTTTTCACAACCCTATTGTACTTTCTTTATCTTCTAAGTAGAGCCCCTTGTCAGCCTTTGATCCGACTCTACAACAGTTTCCAGTAATTCAGCTGTCCCAGAATGATATGTTTTACTGTACTTCTGTAATAGCAAACCAGCTGCTTGAACTTCAAGAGACCAACAAAAATATCTTAAAAAGTTATTTTAAAAACGATTAGTTGCTAAATTACTCTTGGTTTCCTCACCATTTGAAGTATTCTGCACATAAAGTATGCTCAAGATTACCTAATTAAAATAGAGAAGAGAGAATTTCCTTGCAATTTAACTTTAAGTAAAAACATATTTTTATAACAGCCCTCTGGCAGCATTTTTCTGAAGTGCCTTTTTCCAACAAAATGTATGCCGTATTCAATGGTCCTTTCACCTGTAGGTCTATCAGGCATTGCTAATAATAACTGGACCTTTGCTATTTGTAGATAAAGCAATCCAGTGAAAATGGGGTCAAGAATATCTTGGTTTTCAATTGATGGACTGCTCGCTGTAGTAAAGTGTGTGAGCATATGTGCCAATAACTAGGCAAGTAATTTATAAGCACATTAATCATATTTGATTAATTTAAAACATGTTTACATTGCATGAAATCTCATTTCATCATTATATTATGTAAGATCATTTTTAAAAAGTGTTAAGGGTTATTTAAAACATAATTATAGTTTCTTTATTAATCATCAGGTAAATTATCATTAATCTTTATTTGCTTTTACTTAAATCTTGCTTTTTTTTCTTCTTTTATCCTGATTGCAAGAGAAACTCTAACTGTACATTAGTGGTAGTTAAAGATGTAGTATTACTTTGACCTGAGGGAATGTAGAGTCAATTTGAATACAATTTGATACTATGGTGTAATTAATAGGTGGGCTGTTTTACAAATTTTGTATTTAGAAGATATATTCAGATTTTCAGCATATTTAAAATATTTTAACACCTGCAATTCAAATATATCGCATTGGTGTTCATTTTAGGACAACATGTATTTTTAAATCAGAACTGAAAAGAATAGATGAATTAAATCTTAGTCTACCAAATAAAGGAGAGAAAACCTTTTTTCCCATTTTTCTTATACTAATAGCAGTTCAGTAAATTCATTTTTAAAGCTTATAGGGAATTTGCTTGGTGGCTATGCATAATATTATATATATATATATATATACATAATATTTACAAGATTATTTCTCTATCCACTCATACTTCTGAAAAGGTCTCATGCAAATTTGCAGTGATTAAAAGAACAAAGTGTTAGGGATAAGGAAAAATTTCTGCAAAGTAGGCAAGCAAGACTCCATTTAAAAAAAATGTTTCTGGTTACTGCTTGTTTTGAGTGAACTTGTACAACTCTCAGGAAGCCGTCAAGCATCCATTCCTTTCAGACCCTGATCCCAGGAAGAGCATTCATTCAGGTTGGTCCTTGAAATATCCATCAAAAAACTATACAAAGACTCAAGCTTTAGTATCAGCAAAGTATTTTTGAGGGCTCTCCCATTTCCTGTAGGTGTTAAAATCTTATTTTGTAAATGCCAACCAATGATAATTTTCTTTTAAATTTCTACAGCCTCTGAATTTAAGATCTAAACATTTCCTTGAACTATAATACTTTGTGAATCCTTATAAGGTAATGTCCAATCCTGGATTGTTTTATTCCTTTAATAAAATAAATTAACTTTAATTTTTAATAGAAGCTCAATTTGCTCTTTGACAAATATCACATTAGATTAAAACACAATCTACAAATTTCTGGGGTTTACTTAACTTTATTGTGTGGTCTTCTCTACCACAAAGGGAAGAGAGAATTTTGGATACATGGGTCATGGGGCACTGAAAAACTGACCTGGAGTCACTCTGAGACTTATTTATTATATATTATTATATTCAGGGGCTTACAGACCAGAACAAACAGTACTTCTTTCTCCAGAGGATATCAAGCTTCCATTTATACTGGTAATGATCTGGGCCAGGAGGTAGGACATTGCCAAGATGCTCTGAAGACATTTACAATATGTTTAAATATGTTAGACCAGGGTTGACTAGAAAAAACAAATCCAGAGGCACTCATATGAGTGTATAAGAGAGTTTTATATCAAAGAGCAATTGTGTATTGAGAAAACATCCCAGCCCAGTCCAGATCAAGTACATAAGTCTGATTTTAGCCCATATGTACAATACTAGTCCATAAATTCCTCTTTAGACTCATGTAGCCACTTGCAATGATGCTAAATGCGGGAAGATCACAGGACAAGTGGGGCGGGGTGAAAAGACTTATGGAGCCAGTGGTGGTAGAAGCATCTCAGCACTTGTGCGGGTCTCCAAGTGGCCCCTCCAGCTCTCTGAGTCTGGCTCCTCAATAGAAACATGAAGCAGAGAGAGGGTGTAGCCTACATCCACAGAAAAAGAGAGGAATTTTCCAGAATCCACATAAGAAGGCCACACCCACAAGGAGGCAGCATCAGGATGTGACCTGATTGAGTAGCTAGACTCCACCTCTAGACTTCTTTAGCAAGTTGACATGAAATTATGTAACTACCACAATAAAGTACCTGATAAACTACTGAAACTCACTTAAGAGAGAGGGAGCAGGAAGTATTTGCAGTGACTCTACTGCAGTGTTCTGGCTATCTCTGGGGGAAGATATCTTCCAGTTGATCCTGCTATAGCGGTTACACATTAGTCTGCAGTTTTGAACTGCAGCCTCTCGGGAAAATCACTGGGCTCTCTCCACCCCATAAACAGTCTTAGAAACCCACAGGCGTCCCCATGAGTCAGCATGGGAAAGAAGGCAGTAAGCATCTTCCAGGTGGGCCCAAGGGCACACAGGCAACGCCTGCTTAATTGCTGTGGCCACTTTTGTAGCTTTAATGTATGTCCTTACAAGTATCTAAGAAAATATATTTTTCAAAAAAATATTTTCTACAATATTTAATTTGATAATTTTTAAGCAGATGATTATTTTATAAACACATTAAAGCATCTGGAGTATATAAGACTTGAAAAGCCTTTCCAAATGTGTAAGACTTTTTCTTCCTATTGGGATAAGGCTGATTTGCTTTAGTCAGTTTCTCTGAAAATATACAAATATGTGTTTGAAAAAAAAAAACCATCATCAAATGCTATTTATATATTTACATATTCTTTGTATAGAGATATTTCATAAAAATACTCTTGAAGCTAAACACGTTTCCAAAAGTTCAAGCAAGACTGGTACCTAAATAGGAACTAGAAACACAGGGA
>NW_022103908.1:15472082-15473258 GCF_000313985.2 Echinops telfairi | reverse complement strand
ACAATAGCACAAATTAAAACCTTGAAATAATCCAACTTTTAATAATAATTGATAAAGCATCTGTCAATAATGCTCAAGAATCCAAAACTATGAGTAGATTACTTCTTGTTTCAATTTAAGAGCAGGAAAAAAAAAAAAGAAAGAAAGAAAGAAAGAAAGAAAGAAAGAAAGAAAGAAAGAAAGAAAGCAGTCAATACAATAAGCAGGAGTTCTCAAACTTTTTAAACAGGGGCCCAGTTCACTGTCCGTCAGGGCTGGACCATAGTTTAACAAAAAACTATGAACAAATTCCTATGCACACTGCACATATCTTATTTTGAAGCAAAAAAAACAAACGGGGGCAAAAACACTCGGAGGGCCACATACATTTCCTCGGCGGGCCACACGTGGCCCTTGGCAGGAGTTTGAGGACCCCTGATGTATAGAAGACTAAGAGAAACAATCACTGTGATGATTCATAATATGACTGTGAGTGCAATGATGTGTAATTTACAGTCTTTGTTAACATTATATATAATTATATATAACATTATATATAATTTAAGAAACTAAATCTATGTATATTTGGACCAATAATGGGACTTTGTGTGGTCCAGCCCCACAGAGGACAGTGTGCACAATTAAAGAGGGCAAGCATCAGAGCACAAGAGACAGCATTCCATTCCTGGGAGAAGCTAGAAGTGGGGGAAGACCCTCAAGTTTAATTAAGAATGGGTATATATAGCTCTTCAGGCATATAAGCCGACTGTTATCCATACACATCAAACAAATGAACAATACACTAACCCTGAGTATTCCAAACCCTCAGGGGCATATTTCAAAGGGAGTACCAGCCATGCAAGAGACAAGAGGTGCCAACATATCCTGAAGATAAGGGAGAAAATGAGCTGAATGTTCTTACAGGCAAGCATCCTTCAACTGTGTGGTGAGGAGCCAGGCGTCTGTAGGAAACAGCTCTATATAAGAATTTTTGGGGGTTGAGGTAGATGTGCTGTGGAGAAATTTCCTTCCTGGAATATGTGCACTGAGGCGTTTTCCATATCTCAGCTTGTGTAGGTCTGCCTCTCCCTAAGGATGGCGTGCCACGCCCTGCGGGAACTAGTGCTGGGAGCAGACCACATGTACTTCTTTCCAGGTCCTTCGTTTCCCACAGGACATGGTCCCCCCCCCCTTTTT
>NW_022103908.1:15458996-15470284 GCF_000313985.2 Echinops telfairi | reverse complement strand
GTTCCTATATGTACCAGTGTACATCCAGGACATGGTTTCCTAATGGTTAAGGCTGCTGCTTGAAATTTTGGAGGTTTGAAACATAACAGTAGTTCTGCAAGACAAAAATATCGAAAGTTATCCCCATAAATATATTATTCCTGTTTGCACATGTCCCCAGTTGGCTCTTACTCATAAGGACTCTGTGTACAACAGAACCAGCCCCTGCCAGATTCGCTGCCAGCTTCACAATTGTTATGATTTAGCCCTTTGTTGTAGACACTGCACCAAACCATCTCTTCAAGAATCTTTTTCCTTTTCACTGATGCTACACTTTACCAAGAAGGAGACCTCTCCCAAAGACTGGATTCTTGATAAAGAAAGCACATGGGAGGAAGTCTTGTGGTTATTGCTTCTGAGATGTCTTCTGATGGTAATATCTCCAGGAGAGATTTTCATGTACTTCTGGAAGCCAATAATACTTGCAATATTCTTCCCCCCCACCACAGGCCGACTGTATAAATTCTCCTGTAGTCGCCTTTGTTCATCTTCAATATTTCACATCCAAAATAGAGGATGGAAAATAATATCATTTGTGTCAGGTGTAACTTGCCCTTCTAATTAATATCTTTGCATTTAAATTCTTTATTTTCTATTTTTTAAAGAATTTTATTGGCACATAATCCACATATGATACAATTATTCACTCAAATCATGACAAGTTGTAAAATCATCACCACTATCAATTTTGGAACAGTTGCTACTTTTTGGTACTCATTTCTATCAGCTCCCCATTTCTGCCAACTTCTCCGCCACATCCTCAAGACTGATGCCTGAGGTATGGGTATTTATGAGTTCCATTTCATTTACACAACATCCCACTTTCATTTGCACATTCAGTGTTCCACTTATTAATGGATGGTTTCAGCTGTTTCTTCACATTTTGACTTGTGCCTCATTAGCATATGAATATTTTGAACATTGTTCTCCATCCAAGTAATTAAGTGCAACTCTAATTGTTTTAAATGTTTCCAACCTGAGGGGCTCCTCAGCCAGTAGTATATTAGGCAATGCTTTTTGGTTGTTTGTTTTCAGTGGTTGACACTTCAGTGGACTGCCTGTCCTTCTTCGTCTGTCTTAGTCTGGAAGCTCTCTTGAAGCCTCTCTACCATGGATAACCCCACTGGCATGTGTAACAGTGGTGCCATAGCTTCCAACATTACAACAACCTGCAATACACCACAAACTGACAAATGACGGGGCCCTACAAATATGAGCATTATAATACTCTAGATGGCAGTTCCACTCTGTTATAGGGGTTTCTATGATTTGAAAATCAACATGACAGCAACTAAAAACTCCATATACACCAAAGTCGCTCATTCTATAAATCTGGTTGTTTCATATTTTATAAGAAAATCAGTCTTTCCAATGTTATTTTACAACTGAAATTGCTAATGTTTTTGTGTCCTTCAGAGCTTTTGTGAAGATTGACTAAAAAACTAAAAACCTTTTCCCTACTATTTTCTCATAATTGCACACTCGGAAATGACAAGGGACGAGTGAACGCTTTAAATGAGTCCATCAAGCAAAGTAACTTGGACATGAGGGAGTAACTTGTGGTTTGTCAAGACTTATAAAATTAAGAAAACATTCTGGAAAATGTGTTTTCCAATAGCAACATTCTATTCATAATATTGATGATTGACTCTCTTTCCTATCACAGTTCAAAGAGATTTTGAGCACATTCTTGAAAAGATATGTGACTAAATGTCTGTGTTATATTCAGCGAAGGACATGTTATGATCTTTGTAGTAGAAGAAGTTTTCGGTTGTTTATTTGTTTTAATATGATACAGTGCCTTTTGCTGTAGAAAAATTGAATGATTAGAGAACGATCTAGTAGATATATAATTAATACACAGTATCAATCTAATAGTACACTGAAAACTAAAATATTGCATAGGAGCAAAAGGTATGAAGTACAATACCATGTTTATAGTTAGAAAGCTTCAGTATCGTCAAGATACCAATTTTCTTTAAATAAAGATATATATTTAATGCGCTCCCAGTACAAATCTTAGCAGACAAGTAATGAATGAGTGTATACGTACATAGACAAGCTGATTTTTAAATATACATGAAAAGACAAAAGATCAGGATTACTTAATGTTATCTTAAAGGCTAAAAATGCATTAAAATTTATGCTCTCAGATTTCAAGACATCCTACAAATATAGAATAAGTTAGATACATGTCATTGATTCAGGGAGCCAAAAATAAACCAATGGAAAAGAATAAACCAAAAACCAAACCCATTGCCATTAAGAGTATTCCAACTCATAGCAACCCTGAAAAGGGTTCTGAAGGCTTTAAATATGTAGAGGAGGTGGGAGCCTCCTCTTTCTCCCACGCAGCAACTGATGGGTTTGAGCCACTGACATTGTGATTAGCAGTCCAACACTTACCAGAGAGTGCTACCAGGACTTGAGAATAGAAAGTACAAAAATAAGCCTATTCATATATGCCTCGTCAAGGTTTGACCAGGAAATCATTGCACATCAGTTAAAATGGATGCTCCTTTTTATAAATGTTGATTGAGCAATCAGATAGATACTTGAACAAAAACATAAAGTCACCATCTTATCATAGTCACATCTTAATTCAAGATAAATCATCGACATGTATTACAGACACAAAACAAACACACATGCAAGAAAAAGCTTCCAATAAAAAAATGATAATATCTTTTTACCTCTGAGTTGGAAAATAGTTATTCAATCAATTGTTAAAAATCTTAATTATAAAATGATAGCCAGCTGGACTTTTTAAAACTAAGAGTGTTTTATAGCAATTTCCAGAACCGAAAGATGAAAAAAATCAAATATCAGATTATAAAATTATATTTATGTTATATAATTTTAAAATGATATATTGTCATATCCAAAATATACAATGACTTCCTACTAAAACAAGTAAGATCTTCCACCAAAAAAGAAGAAAGACTCACATTCAATTCTTTTATTTATTTTTCATTTTTTTATTTAATTCTTTTTAAATGTTCTAAAAGTTGACTGCCCTTTTAGAAAAGAATATGTGAACCTGATAAACAAAAGTAAAGGTGCTCAAAATTATTAATATTCCAAAATAAGCAAATTAAAATAAGACACAAGTGTGTACATCTGACGGAGTATAATTTAAGTTTATCAATATAAGTATTGTAAAGGTATAGAGCGACTGATAAAATAAGCTCCTCAACAGCCCATCATTCAGGACAAAGTATAGACATCGTCCTTTCCAGTCTCCATGGATTATTTAGGAATCACTATGACAATTTTAATGGAAATATAAATTGTCAAAGACATTTTGGAAGATGTTGGCAGTAACTACTAAAATATAATAAAAACAAATTCTACTTTAAGTCCATAACTAGGAGACACAATGCATGTGGTCACACACCTGTGCACGCATAAAAATATGTGCAAAAACATATTAACTTTATATGTACAGAGTGATTATGACATGATGCATGCAATAATACACAATGATACATATAGCAAAACAACTTACAAACCTTGAGTTTAGGAAAAACCACATTTTAAAAATTCAGATACAAAAGGGTACATATTCTGTGATATCATTTCCATGCAATTTAAAACAGGCAAAATCTCATCAAAGTTGATATAAATAAGAATAGTTACATTGAGAAGAACAAATACTGACAGACACAGCATCCCAGTGAACCTTCTCAGACATATGGAAACACTCTGCAACTTCATTTGATTACAGTGTAACCTTCATTGATTATTTATCACTAAGTTTACTTCATGCAGGTTAATGCAAGCACGCTGCACATCAATAAGAGCATTGAAAACAAAAGAGAAATACAAGATGCACAAAAATCTGGCATAGCAAAATACCAAATTAAGCTTGACATTTCCTATGGGATTTTGATTTTGTTTAGACCTTACTTGTTATTAAAATAAATTTTGTATATATTGGCTTTTGTTCATGATTTCAAGTTTTGGTAAAGCAATTCTCCAAATTTTCTTGAAATACTGGTTTTCTACTTATCATTCCCAGCATAATAGATCATATAACAAATGCTAATGAGTCAGAATTGACCCTATAGGAAAGAGTGGTAACTGTCGCTGGGGGTTTCTGAGTCTGTAATTCTTTACTAGAGAAAGCCGTATCTTTCTCCTGTGTGGTGGTGATGGTTTTGAACTGCTGACCTTGTGGTTAGTAACCCAGTGTTTAACCTACTACATCACAAGGGCTCCTCCACAATGGCCAGTACCAGATATTTGCAGCTCAGTAATGCTCAGATTATGGACCTTCATATGTTTTATTTAGTTTACGACAACTTCCACTTTTCCCCAGATTCATATTTTGAATGTTCCATGTTTCCATTATCGATGGATGCTTGAAAATATTTATTCTCACTTTGAACCATACTAATCCAGGAAATTAAGGTCTTGAATGCTTTACACGGTACCATTAAGGTTTATTCCAGGTTGAGGAGGCATTCAAATGTATTTCAAGAGCCTTCTGACCTGAGGGCCTTGCTTTCAAGCCCATACCAGACAATGTCCCATAGCTATTCATAAGATTTTCAATGGCCAAGCTTTTATTTTATTTTTTTTAATTTTTCCTAATCATTTTATTAGGGGCTCATACAACTCCTATCACAATCCATACATATATCAATTGGGTAAAGCGCATTTGTACATTCATTGCCCTCATCATTCTCAAAACATTTCCTCTCCACTTAACCCCCCGGCATTAGGTCCTCGTTTTTTCCCCTCCCTCCCCGCTTCCCCCTCCTTCATGAGCCCTTGATAATTTACAAATTATTATTTTGTCATATTTTGCCCTGTCCAATGTCTCCCTTCACCCCCTTTTCTGTTGTCCATCCCCCAGGGAGGAGGTCACATATAGTTCCTTGTAATCGGTTCCTTCTTTCCAACCCACTCTCCTTCTACACTCCCAGTATCGCCACTCACATCACTGGTCCTATAGAGATCATCTGCCCTGGGTTCCCTGTATTTCCAGTTCCTATCTGAACCAGTGTACATCCTCTGGTCTAGCCAGACTTGCAAGGTTGAATTAGGATCATGATAGTGGGAGCAGGGAGGAAGCATTTAGGAACTAGAGGAAAGTTGTATTTTTCATCGTTGCTGCATCGCACCCTGACCGGTCCGTCTACTCCCCGAGACTACTCTGCAAAGGGATCTCCAGTGGCCTACTGATGGGCTTTGGGTCTCTACTCCGCACTCCCCCCATCATTCACTATGTTAAGATTTTTTGTTCTGATGATGCCTTATACCTGATCCCTTCGACACCTTGTGATTGCATAGGCTGGTGTGCTTCTTCCATGTGGGCTTTGTTGCTTCTGAGCTTGATGGCCGCTTGATTACCTTCAAGCCTTTAAGACCCCAGATGCTATACTTTTTGATAGCTGGGCACCATCAGCTTTCTTCACCACATTTGCTTATGCACCCATTTGTCTTCAGTGATCCATTCGACACCTCGTGATTCCACAGGCTGATATGTTCTTCCATGTGGGCTTTGTAGATCTATGTGCCTATATTTATAGGTTTAGTATTAAGGTAGCAGAATGACATTGGGCCTCCACTCAAGTACTCCCTCAAAGCAAAAATATTTTCTTCTATTAAATTGGCATTCTATGATGCTCACCTTCCCAACACAACTGCTGAAGACAAAGCGGGTGAATAAGCAAATGTGGTGAAGAAAGCTGATGGTGCCCGGCTATCAAAATATATAGCATCTGGGGTGTTAAAAGCTTGATGGTAAACAAGCGGCCATCTAGCTCAGAAGCAACATGGCCAAGCTTTAAGAAGCAGGGGAGCACTTTCTTCTTTCTTAGTTTAGAAGTTCCACTGAGACCTCTAGCTCGTGATGACAGTGATATCAAGTGATTTGATTGCTTCTCTTCCAGCATCATAGCATCGCATAAGGCACCAGAGTACAACGACCTTATAGATGAATTATGGATTATTAGCTCCAGAACATTTAAAGATAATAAAAATGTTGTGCCTCAAATATTCTACCTCTTGAAATAAAGAATGTCTAGTTCTTAAAAAATGACCTGTAGTGATCATTTGTGTGTTTAACAACATAGGCTTAAGCAATTGGCGCAAATGTTAAAAACCAAGAACAAGAGATATCCAGTAAACTAGGAGATGTTAGAAAGGGACCTTAGCCTCTCAATTCTCCTACATTCACACAAGGATGGCAATTAGAAAGGCACTCACGACTTCTCTACACCTACCAACTCACTCACTGGGAAGAAGTTGATTTTCTCTTGACTATTAGTGCCATTGTACTCTGTTTTCAGGTATGCCTCTTATAAGATGTAGCTACATCCAAAACATCTCGGCTGTGGGTTTTTTTTTGCCTGTAGATCCAAGCTGTGTGTAATATTTAAATTTTATGCACTGCAAAATATTCTTTTTATTAGTTGGTTCAATACTCAATGGGTATAAAAATAATTTGGTTTGCTTGTTTACTGTTCATGTAAAACCATAGCCAAGGGTATAAGTAGAAAATTAGATGTTGAAATCTGAAATAGAGAATTGACGTTATGGGTGAAGATTAAAATTCTTTAAGTAATAACAAAATAAATGTCCATTAAAAATGACTTACGGATAATATGCAGAGTAAGAAAATAGGTGCTTTGGCTGATTCATACCCTTAAATGTCATTAGAAGATGAGTTCAGGAAAGAGAATAACAGGGAGTTCTTAAATAGCAGGTGGAAAATTAACATTCTATTCTGCCATTGAAGGGAAGGAATGTGATAGTGTTAAAAGGGAGAGGAAGATTATTTTTATTTTCAGTTTATTGAAATGTCAAAAACAAAAGAAAACAAAAATTACAACAACAACAACAACAACAAAAATAAAAATCCTCTGTCATAGAGTTGATCCTGACTAATGGTGAGTCTATGTATCCTGGGCTATAAATCTTAAAGGAGATCAGAAATCTCATCTTTGTCCAGTATAGTGGCTGATAGGTTAAACCTCAGATCTTGCAGTTAGAAGCCCAGTGCTTATGCAGAAGTGGAACTTGGGCTAAATTAAGATGAATTTCAATATATATATGTTAAAGATGTTACTTGTTGTTAGATGCCATCTGACCCACAGTGACCTATGCACAACAGAACAAAACACTACCCAGGCCTTCATCACCCTGAGAATTGCTTTGATGCTTTATCCCCTTGTAGCCACTGTGTCAATCCATCTTCGTGAAGGGTCTTCCTCTTTTACAATACCCAGTACTTCACCAATCATGCTGTCCTTCTCCAGGACTGCTCTCTCCTGACAACGTGCCCAAAGTATGTCAGACAAGTCTCACTGTCCTTGCCTCTAAGGAGCACTGTGGCTATATTGTTTCCAAGACAGATCTGTTTGTGCTTTCAGCAGTCTATGGTACTGCCAATATTTTTTCACCAGCACAATTCAAGAAATCGATTCTTTTTCAGTCTTCTTTACTCAATGTCCCACTTTCATATGTCCCACATCAAAATACCATCTTTGACTTTAAATTCTCTAAAAAGGTCTTGTGTAGAAGATATACCCAATGCAAGTCATATTTTGATCTCTAGACTACTGCTTCCTTGAGCATTGATTCTAGGTCCAGGCAAGACAAAAATATTCACAACGTCAATCATTTCTCCATTTATGATGTTATTACCTACTGGTCAAGTTGTTATGATGTTGGTGTCTTCTTTATGGTGAGTTGTGATCCATACCGAAAGATGACATCCATGACCTTCATCAGCAAGTGTGTTAAGTCCTCTGTGCTTCCAGCAAGCAAAGTTGTGTCATCTGCATATTGAAAGTTGTCAATAAGCCTTTCTCCAAGCCTGATGCCATATTCTTGTTCATATAAGAAAGCTGCTTTGATGATTTCCTCAGCATCCAGATTGAATATGTATAATAAGAGGTTACATTCCTGTAGCCCATCTTTCCTGGTTTTTTTTTTAACCATGCAATATTCTCTAGTTCTGTTCACTCCCCTGTCTCTCGATCCATGTACAAGTTCCGCATAAGCACAATGAGGTGTTCTGGAATTCCGATCCTTCTCAAGGTTGTTCATAGCTTGCTATGATTAACACAGTCAAACTCCATGGAATAGTCAATAAAACACAGGCATACATGTTTCTCTTATTCTCTGCTTTCACCCAAGGTCCATTTGACATCAGCAATGATAATCCTTGTTCAATATGCTTTTCTGAAACCAGCGTGAACCTCTGGCAGCTCCCTGTCCATGTACTGCTACAGCCTTTGTTAGGTGATCTTCACCAACATTTTACTTGAATGTTATATCAGTGATAGTATTCTATACTTTGAGCATTCTTTTGGGTCACCTTTCCTTGGAATGTGTACAAATATGCTTGAAATTCTTCCTTCAGCACCATTGATTCTTGCTCATATGCTACTCTCTGAAATGGTAGAATGTGCACAAGTTTTTTTTTGTTCCCATGATTCTGTGTATTCTTTCCATTTTCTCCCCCCACCCCAAATCACTCTTTGGAGGGATGTACAACTATTATCACAATCCATACATGCATACATATATTGTGTGTCAAGCACATTTGTACATTTGTTGCCCTCATCATTCTCAAATAATTTGCTTTCTACCTGCACCCATGGCATCTGCTCCTCATTTTTACCCCTCCCTCCCCCCTCCCCCCCCTCATGAACCCTTGATAATTTATAAATTATTATTTGTCATATCTTACACTGTCCAACATTTCCCTTCACCTACTTTTTGGTTGTCCATCCCCCAAGGAGGAGGGTTTTTGTAGATCCTTGTAATTGGTTCCCATTTTCCACCCCACCCTCCTGGTATTGCCACTCTCACCACTGGTCATGAGGGGTTCATCTGTCCTGGATTCCCTGTGTTTCCATTTTATTTTGATGCTTCTGGCATCATTCAATATTTTACCCAGAGAATCTTTCAAAATGGGAACTGGAGAAGTTAATTGTTTTTCTTGCATTTTTTTCAGTTTAAGATATGATATGCATTGTCTTCTGTTTTGATTTTTCTAATTCTAGGCTTTTTCACATTTCATTATATTTTACTTAGTCTTGTCAAGCTTCCCTTTGAAACTTTTCTGTTCAACTCTTTGAATTTATCATTTCTTCCATTTGCTTTAGCTGCTCGATGATTAACGACAAGTTTCACACTCTTTTCTGACATCGACTTTGATGTTTTCTTTCTTTCCTGTTTTTTGCTTTCTTCATGAATAATAGTCTTGATGTTTTCCCACAGTTCATCAGGTATTATCTCATTAGTGTCCATTGAGTCAAATCTGTGGTTGAAATGTCCTCAAAATTCTGGTGGGATAGACTCAAGGTCGTCTTTTAGCTCTCACAGACTTGTTCTAATTTCAGTCAACTTTCTCTTTAAGCTATGTATGAGCAATTGACGATCTGTTCCCCCATACATCCTTGGCCTGGTTTTACCTGCTGATATTGAGCTTTTCCATTGCCTTCTCCCATGGATGTTGTCAATTTCTTTGCCAAAACCGCTTTTCCAATCACCATGTCCTTCTCCAGGGACTTCTCTCTCCTGACAACATGTCCAAAGCATCTAAGACAAAGGCTTTCTGTGTTTGCCTCTAAGGAGCACTCTGGCCATACTTTTTAAAAGGCTGACTGGTTTGTCCTTTTAGTAGTCCATAGAACTTTTCAAAATGCTTCTCCATCACCACAATTCAAATGCATTGATTCAACCTTGGTCACCCTTATTCAGTGTAAACATTAGAAAATTATAAATGCTCCATTCAACTGCTTTAGTTGCATCACATGGATTTTTAATGTTGTAATTTCATTCTATTTGATATCTTTCTTACCTTTTAGAATTTGCTTTTCACCCTCCTATTCCATTAGGAGGGAAAAGGTATATGTTTTTGTTTGTCCCTGGGGGAAGAGTTCTATTTGTGTCCATTAGATCATTTTGGTTGATCATGTTGTTCAGATCTTCTATCTGTAAACCATCCTTATATGGTTTCAGAGTAATGCTGTGGTCAGGACTGTGAATATGGTGTTGAACTTCTTCCATATCATTGTGGACAAGTATCTTCTCTTTTTCTCTTGACCACTTGTTACTTCATAAATTTTGAAGCTCTGGCATTTATTGTTTGACAGTTTAGAATCATTGTACCTTTCTTGTGATTCATTATTGTATACGTTTCTCTTTGTTTCTAGCTCTATCTTTATTCTGAAGTCTATTTTATCTTTTATTAGTATATCCATTTATGTGTTACTATTTAAATTAATATTTGAGTGGTATAATATTATATATGATTATGCTTATAATTTTGTAAAACCTCCACAGGTGACTGAATTTGAAACAACTATCATGATCCTTCTTAATTTTATTTTTAAGTATTCACTCTTTCAATATCTGCCTTTTAACTGCTAGATTTATATCTTCACATCTCACATCATTTTAAATTTATTAGGGCTTAAATTTGCCATTCATTATTTTATTTTCTGTTTTATGTCATTTTCCTCCTTTTGTTATCATTTTATGAGTTACTTAAACATGTTTTAGTATTCCATCTTAATATAGTGTTTGAGTGTCTTATTTTGATAGTATTCTTAGTAGATGATGTAGCCATGCAACTTATCATAATCTAATGGCATCAATATATAGGAGTGGTTAGACTTCCCACCAAATAATACAGAAAAAAACTTCACTGGGTGGAGCTTTCATAGTAAGCATTTTTACCTGCTAGGTGAGCATCCATCAATTCTCTCTGAGTTAGTGCATCCAATGGCTTCACCTGGGAAGGTTCTCTCTGGTCACAGTGCATTTTTTCGTAAAAGCAGTTTTGCTCAAACCTCCTCTTGTGATGGTGGATTTCAGAGAACAGGGTGCAGCTGTGAAATTTTGTTTCCTGCTCAGGGAAAATGCCACAGAAAATGTAGGGATGTTGAACACAGCTTCAACATCTTCAAGGACAGTGCCATGGGAAAACCTTAAGTGCGTGAGTGATTTTCTTGTTTCAAAAAGGTGAAATGGCAATTGATGACAAACCTCATTCTGGACATTCTGAACAGACAAAAATGTTGATATTAGTGCCTTTGGAGTTAGTTCTTTCCATCAGGTCAGACTGTTAATCAAACTTTATATTTAGAGGTTTTGAAAAGATTGTGTAACATGTGGGACAAAGGGGAGACTGGTTTTGCCTCCACAACAATGCACCTGCTCACAGAGCCATCTTAGTGGAACAGTTTTTGGCAAAAACAGCATGCCTCTCTTGCCCCATGCAC
>NW_022103908.1:15457172-15458457 GCF_000313985.2 Echinops telfairi | reverse complement strand
AATACCACCTTTCATTTATCACTAAAGTAACACTATTGTCTTATGGAAAGATGGTGTCATCTTTTAAAATTTAAATCAGTCATATGTTATGTAGAAAACCCATGAGAAGAACAGTCTATTGTGTTTATCCATATTTGTGCATTTCCTTTAGTTCTTTCCCCGAAACAACAATTCTTTCCTCACTTCCTTTCAACCTGAAAAACCATGTTTAGTCCTGGCTGTGATGACATACCATTAAAATTTACTTCATCCAGTGTGTTCTTTTAATTTCGTCTCCCACTAGACATTCCAATGGTCTAAAGCTAGAATGGTTTGTTATAATCTTACAAGGTTCAGGGGATCTGTCTCTTTTTCCTCTCTTTCACTCAGATTGGATTAATTCTATCAATCTTTACTCAAGTTCACTGATTCTATCCTTTATTTCATACGGTGTATTATTGACGCCACCTCTTGTCTGTCAGGTTGTCATACTGCAGTGCTTATTGTGTTGCGTTGATGCTGGAAGCCGTCACTGTTATTTTAAATTTCCAAAATATCTTTTACTCTGCTTGATTATTTTCCATTGCAGGCTATGTATATGATATATGGAATATATCTTCTTAATTAAATATGAAAACAGTAATTAAAATTGCTTTAAACAACAGTTTCTATATTTTGAAATAACATTCCCTAGATTAATTGCTGTAATCTACTATAAGTGTTTTATCTATTTATTAGTCTTCCATGCTATTGCTCCTAAAGTCTCTTGATATTTTATTATACATTCATTTTGATGTAAAAAAGAACATACTCATTAATAGAGGTTATGTTTTAGCTTTTGTTTATATATTTTATATTGGCCTTTTCCTACAATAGACATCTCCCTGAATGGGACCATTGAGAGCAGATTTCAATAAATTGGCAGGTTCTACTTTGGGGAGCATAGGCGAAGCAGAAAGTAAACACTTATTTCAGGGAGTGTTTAATCAATGAGTTGGTGGAGCAATAACTTTATTATTCCTTCTTTATAAAATTATCTTTCCTTATTTGCAACCTATGCACCCACATTTTCATTTGCTTTTTTTCTCAGGCTGAAGAATGCTCTTTCTCAGTAGCCCTTCTGAAGGATGCAGATGTCCTCCTTCTGAGGCCCTATATAAATGTCCGCATTCCAGCTCACCTTCCCATTGTTTGTATCCGTTCTAAAACAGATATAGAATTATGTGCACATGAAAAAAATATTTGAAAAACTCTCATGTAACCAACCAAGCAAGCCACAACTCTATCACAGTCTATATATTTCCCT
>NW_022103908.1:15454932-15456410 GCF_000313985.2 Echinops telfairi | reverse complement strand
TGAGAGAAAGATGGAAGACTTTTTACTCCAGAAAAGAGTTCCAGTTCTTAGTGACCCACAGGGACAGGTCCACACTGCCCTTCAGAGTCGCTATGAGTTAGCATTGGCTGGATAGCAATGAATGAGTTATATATTTTCTTATGTTCCACTGAGTGGATTCCAAATCATGTAACTCCATGCATGCCATATAAGAACTGTATCTAGTCATGTTCTAGGTACTATATATTTTGGAAGTAGATCAACAGGGGTTTTTGTTTTATCTTACCTTTTCTTTTTCCGGAGGAGGCTCTGCTTGGACTGGAATCTCCAACTTTTCTGTTAGCAGTCAAACATATTAATTGCTTACACTATTGAGGGACACCAAGGTAAAAATATAGATGTCCAAAAATATGCATCAAAACCCCTAACCTCTTCTTGTATTTGGTATATATTAAGTAGAAGAGTTACTGGAAATATATATCTTTAAGTAAACTGAAAGTTTAGTGATTCAAACTCACTAGGCATTTCTTGGGAGAGAGATATGACGGCTTGTTTCTGCCGTGATCTATGGCTCCAGAGAGCCTATGGGGATCTTCTACTCTGCCTCGGAAGGCTTTGTGGGTTACAGTGAGCTCAACAGCAGCAAGTTTAGTTTTGGTCGATGAAAAGTAGGCAAATGTACAGGAAAAGCATAGATAGATAGATATGAACGGGGCTTCAAAAAGTCCACTTTCCATAATCTTTTTTTGATTCTCCTTGGTCTATGCAAATAAGCATGAAGTAAGTAAAACTTGCTCCTAGTTCTAAAAAATTGTTAGAGTTCAAGTTGATCCATGCATGGGTTCCTTCAGAACAAAATTCACTTAAGCATGTCTCTTTAAACATGGCACACGGTTGTAGAAAAGTTCTCTGTATGATGTACTGGTCGTAGTACCACTAGGACGCTTTTCTTTAAAGGAGGGATATCCAATGAACTGAGGCTTTTGAGAGTACCTGGTGGCCAAAGTTAAGGCAGAAAGATCAGGTCAGAGGTGAGAGTGACTGTTTTCCTTTGTGGAATCCAAAGAGGTAATTTTGATGAATTTTCTTGAAGGACGCAGGGTGATCCAGGTATCTTATTAGTAAGAAGGTTCAGAAAAGTTGAAAAAAATGCATCGGTGAGAAAAGGGCTGTGAACACCTAGAATATTTCTTGATGAAGACCACACACCTGTTGATTCTCTAATGTCAGCAACCTATATCGGGCAAGAAACCTTACCCCATCGACTGTACAGTGCTGGTCTTGCTCCTTAACATTTCTTTTCATTCCCAAACTCATAGAACGTAAAAATTAGATACAGTTTGAGGTCCTGGAAGATGTAAAACTTCTAGTACCAACATGATACGCATTGAAGAGTGCAGAATTCTTCGAGGGAGGATTATTGTTGTCAGGTTTGATCCAGTGAAATCTGCATCACAGTAACCCTATAAATGACAGGACAAACCACCGCCCACTCCTGC
>NW_022103908.1:15452465-15454242 GCF_000313985.2 Echinops telfairi | reverse complement strand
GTAAAAATGAGCATATCTGTGATATTTATATTTAAATTAGAGACACTTTTAAGCAGTAAAGGATAAGGATTAAGTCATTTCTTTATTTTTGGAGTTGAAAATTGATGAAATTCAATGAAGAAAATGCTCACCATATTGGTCAGAAATATTAATTTCCCCCCAAAATATCTGTGAAGAAGCTAACTGAAAATGTAAGTGCTTAAAATAAACTGCTTAGCTCCAGAAAATATTCTAAAGAAAAATATGGTTAAAAGGAAAAGGTTTCAAAGGCTTTGATACTTGGGGTAGGGATTGCAGGCTTTCACACCCTCAACCATTTTGCATTTAATTTTTTCAAATGTTGGTTGCCAAGATCCCAAAATACTCATCATTTTCCAGGAGCGTGCCAGAGAGATTCATATAATATATAGAATCTACACATATTTTCTCCAAAGTTCGTGTTACGTTCTTTCACCAAAGACATTTCAAACTGTCTCCAGGAAATGTGGTGTTGGAGGATTGGGTTTCACCACCTAGTTCAACCGTACGAAATAAAGTCCCAGGCTTCCTAGAGAGAGGATGGGGGACTCAAATTGACTCTGAAATACAATTTCCTTAAAATACTTTGAACTTAATTGTGTAACAAATCTTTGTCACTTTTCGTAAAATGTAAGTGCTTTTGAAGCTCCTTCTCCATATGCACCAGCAATTTATATTTGAAGCACTAATAATGGAGGCTTCCAATATTGCTGAGCACCTAAGTTGTCATGCGCTGTGGGCCGAGCACTGTGTGTGTCTCGTGCTGTTTCATTCTTTCCAGTACAATATGTGAGGAAGCAGACAGGTGGAGTAGCTAAGTAACTTACTGCAGATCCCCAGCTAGTAAATGGTTTATTGGAAACCTGAATAAGCTTTTTCCAAACTGAAAGTTTATGCTTTGAAACATTCAGTTATGTAACAATTGGAGAGTTTAATATATCTGTGAACACCATAATTAGAGAATCATTTCTTTGGAAAGTTCAATTAAGAAGTAAAAGACACTCTTCTGATTGATGTGCTTTTGGATAAATTATTTTACCAAGTATTGCGTAAAAGATAGTACATACTTTTTATCACAGTTCCAATTCTGGAAGTTATATAAGTGGAACTATATAAGTGGAAAGACATATTTTTAATTTGGCAGCATTCCAAAACTTGGCACTAATCACTTCTCAATGTTATTAAGTTATATATATAATATTTTAATATATAATAATTTTCTTTAAAATCATGATAAATAGCATATGGTCCTGTAAAAGGATCAGAATGGTGGAAGTAGCATCAGAGTCTAACTTCTGTGGGGATAATGCAAATCAGGATGAGCCCATGGTTGAGCTCTGTGTGGCAGAGGATAGACACACCTAGATATATTCATCAAAGGTGACACCAGCCCTCCCTCCCACAGCACTGTCCTTCCTGTCTGCATTCAATAATCTGTTGAAATGGTCACACAGAATAGACATACTATATCTACAGTTCAGTGAATTAAGTATGAGTGTCAATGAGCTACAACCAAGGATCAGGATGAAGATGAGGAAACGCCCTTCCCATGTGCAGTTTTAGACACTCAGCTCCTCTAATGGTGCAGGTCCCCTCTCAGCTCACTTAGAACACCCCAAAGAAAGGTCCCTCCTGCTCCTGCTATTTGTGAATTAGAGTCCTACCCATACCTGTCATCATAGGCTCTGATGCTAGACCACTGCCCGGTCTGGTCTTCAGTATAGTTTTAGATCCATGCCCCAGCTCTGTAAGGGTAGAA
>NW_022103908.1:15449296-15451838 GCF_000313985.2 Echinops telfairi | reverse complement strand
ATCTGTTTGCTCTTTTACCAGTCCAATATGGTACTTTCCATATTCTTGGTCAACACCACAATTCAAATGCATCATTTTAAATTTTGTCATACTTATGCATTTTCTGACAGTTCAATGCATATATCACAGAGTGCTCCACCCCAAAACCGGAATTTTTTTCAAAGCTATGTGTTTAATTTTTTTTTTAAACAAAACAACCATGTCACCTTCAAAGTTTTTCCTTTGCACTTAATTACATTTGCATTTTTACAGTCCATTTACTCCATTTTTACACTCCATTATATTTGTCAAATCTGCTATTCCATTCTTGGAAACATTTTTCAAATTCATCTGTTTGGATGGCTGGCAGCACCTCCCTCATTTTTCTCTTTTCTTCACCATTTCTATGTCATCAAAACACTCTCCTTTCATGTCTCTCTTCATTTGTGGAAACAAAAAGAAGTTGCACGGAGCAAGGTCTGGTGAGTGAGGTGCAGGAGGCAAGAGAAGCATGCTGCTTTTTGCCTAAAACTGGAGCACTGTGATGGCTGTGTGAGCAGGTCCATTGTTGTGATGTGGTGGCAAAACCAGTCCCTGATCTGCCACAAATCAGGACTTTTTTATCACACACACTTATGCCATCTTTTCAGAACCTCTAAATAGAAAGCTTGATTAACAGTCTGACCTGGTGAAATGAACTCCGCATGCACTGCAAGAGGATATTTTCATCCATTTGGGAAGTTGATGGATGTCCAGAATAAAGTTTATCATCAATCAATTGACATTCCACCTTTCGGGAAACCAAAAAACCACTTGCACATGTGAGTTTCTCTCATACCACTGTCCTGGTAAGGTGTGTTCAACATCACAACAGTTTCTGTGGCATTTTTCCTGAGAAGGAAAGCAAATTTCACAGTCACATGCTGTTCTATTAAAGCAACCCCCACAAAAAATGAGGTTTGAGAGAAATTGCTTTTATGAAAAAATTAATTGTGACCAGAGAGAACCTTCCCAAGGACTCCACTGGGTGCACTAACTCATAGCGAGTTCCTTGATGCTTTCTTAGCAGGAAAAATGGTAATAGGAAAGCTCTGCTCTTCCAAGCACAATTCTGATTTTCTGGAGGTAACCCCTCATATGGTGATGGAAAAGACGATGGCTTGGGTCAGGTGCACCTTAGTCTCAAAGTAACATCGTTGCTTTTCAAAACTTTAAGAAGTCTTGTGCAGCAGATTTACCCAAAGCATAGCATCACTTGACCTTCTTGACAATGGCTGCCATAAACTTGGTGTGTCATCTGCATATCACAAATACTTAGTAAGCCTTCCTCCAATGATTGTGCTGCATATTTTCTTCACATAGTCCAGCTTTTCAATGTTTTGCTCAACATACAGATTAAGAAAGTGGTGAAGGGATACAACTGTGACAGACACTTTTCTTGGTTTTAAATCATGAAGTTGTCTCTTATTCTGTTCACACAACTGCCCTCTGATTTGTGTATCAGCCCCTCATAAGCACAATTAAGTGTTCTGGAATTCTCAATGTTCTCAAGACTATCCATAATTTTCTTATGATACACACAGTTGGATGATTTTTCAGAGTAAATAAAACACAAGTGAATATATTTGTGGTATACCTGCTTTCAGCTAAGATCCATTGATGTTAGCAATGACAATGTTCCAGGTCCTCTTCTGAATCCAACTTGAATTTCTGTCACCTCCCTGTCAATGTACTCTTACAACAGTTTTTAAATGATCTTCAGCAAAATTTTACTTGCATATAATATTAATAATATTATCCTATAATTTGAGTGCTCTGGAATGGATATCCAAATGGATCTTTTCTAGCCAGTTGTCTAAGTACCTCTCTTCTAAATTTCTTCACAAAAATGAGTGATTGTTCCAGTGTTTCATCAGCTTCTTGAAACATTTTAGTAGGTATTCTGTCAATTACTGGAGACTTGGTTTTTGCTGATGTCTTCAGTTCTGCTTGGACATCTTCCTTCAGTATTATCATATGTTACTTTATAATACGTTAACTCTTGAAATGGTTGTTGAAATGTTGCTGAAATGTCAACAAGTCCCTTTTGATATGTCAACTATTGACTCTGAATTCTAAAAGGGAGAGAAGCTATCCACTGAAAGTAACTGGGTGTCCTTAAATTTTTTTGTTAATTAGGCACCTATGGAACAATTTAAGTAACTTCCTTGTAGAGCAGCAATTTTCAGCCTTTGTGTTGTGACCCCTTTTGGGGGTTGAATGACCCTTTCACAGGGGTCAACTAAAACACATATTTCTGATGGTCTTAGGAACTGAGACACTGCTCCTCTATCCTTCTCCAGACAGGTCCGCCCACATGTAGATATGCCCACTTACGAGTACACAGCATGAACACTGTTACCCATGCTACAGCATGCTTCAAGACAAAATTGCATTTATTTGTAATTAGAAATCAATATTTCACAATATATAATTACATACTGTTTGTGATTAATCATTATACTTTAATTTTGTTCAATTTTTAACAATGAAAATACAACCTGCATATCAGACATTTACATTA
>NW_022103908.1:15442783-15447707 GCF_000313985.2 Echinops telfairi | reverse complement strand
CTTGCGGGGAGCTCCAAAGCCACCTCTTTCTCCCCATGAGCAGTGGGTGGTATCAAATTGCTGGCCTGTGGGAAGCAGTCAACTTGCAACCAACTAACCTCCAGACACTAAAATCCTCTGGGGTATGTTTCTGCATATGGTACGTGTTAGAACTGGCACTGATTGTGTTGAATGATCTATTAATAAATATTTTTAATGGTACCATGTAGTAATTAAAATAAAGATATTATGAGACATATTTATAACAATCATTATAAATGTGTGCCCAATGCTAAAACAAACAAACAAACAAAAACCCTCACAGACCTCAATCTATTCAATTCTTCTCATGATAACTATATTTGATTTCTTTTATGTAAAATTATTTCTTTAGTGCTGTGGCTCTGTGGGATACCAGCCCCCACAATCGAGCAGATTCAAGGGGCAGTTGTGTAATTGAGGAGTAAAATTAAAGAGACATCAGACAAGATAAAGCACGTGAATGCTTTTCTAACCAAGGCTTATATATACTTAAGGGGCATGCATGTCCCCCTAATTACAGGTAACCACATGTGTAACAGGAAGGGGTTGTACAATAGGCAAAGGTGCAACAGGAAGAGGATGAACGAGGGGTGTACATGCGACTAGATGGGCGGACCCTAGAATCTAGAAGGCAGCCTAAACTTGGTCCTCCCTGAGTTGGCTTGACCTTCTGTTTGGGTTCTTCTTCAGGGGGAAAATCCACCATCCTTATCAGTAGGGAGAGGGCCTCACCTCGGGTGGGACAGACCATAGGGTCTGATTGCTCTAGATTGCTGATAGTCCTCAGGCAGATAACCTTTAAGAAGTTCACCTCCAAGTGTATGGTTACTGACCATGTGTTAGCAAGCAGCACCTTAGGGTTGGCATATAATATGGGAGGACAACCTGGGAAATAAACTTCCTGTTTCCCCACATGGCTCTTTTAGCTCTTTTCCCAGCATTAACAAATGAGGTATGTAATCAGCTGTATTTTAAAATCATGTATATACATACTTACATATACACAAGTAACTGATTTTAAATGCTATTGCTTTTGAAAATGCGTGTCTGGAGGATAGAACGAAAATATTTTCTCTATACTTCAAATCAATGGCATTTCTGCTGAAAAAGAGTTGATATCTATCTATAAATTCTCTTTCCTGAAACTCAACCAGAGTTTTTATTATACATTGTTTTTCTTTATTTTCATTTCTGAATAGTTGCTAGTTTCTTGTTGGGAAAACATCCATTGTCATCTCATGGATTCAGATTCATTATACCACTCTAGGACAAAGTGGAGCTGTTCATAGTTTTTTCAAGGACGTAAGTCATTACAAGAGCAGAGGACTACGTATTTCCGCTGGGGGGTGGCCAGTGGGTTCTAACCACTGATTTTCAGTTATCGGTCCAAATGTTTAAGTACTGCGCTCTCACATCTGAGACTGGAGAAGAGAGTTTATTCACAGTTCACACGAAACTATTATATTGGAAGAAGCAGGATTTTACATAATCATATTTGTGCAATAACTATGATAAATGAAAAAATATATAATATCCTCAAAACATCTACACATTTTCTCACATTTTTCTCATTATTTGCTTTTTCAAAATCCAAGTATCCTTACACTTCTTTTCTAATATATTATTGCGATATTTAAAGTGACTTGAAATCTTTGCAAAATTCTACCCTTACCACTTGGACATTTATAAATTCATAGAGGACATGGTGTAAATTTAGGCATAGGCATGGACTACTGTGGAACTAGAAATTAACAGGGCCATTTAGGACAGGTACAAGGGAAAAAGTTTTTGTTTCATGTATCTCATAATATTTTATTTATAAAATTTAGTAGCTACATATATTTTCATGGATAAATAGATGAATATTTATAACCATACGGTAATATAAAAATAACACTTATTTTCTGGCTAAAAATAAATTTAGACCCACTAAATTTACAACTGTAAGAATGTTAAAGTTTTGTTTTAAAGTGATAGTATTTTATTTATATAAAGGATGAGAGTTGATTTTGGTCTACTTCACACACCTAGCTCTGTGTGTGCGCGCGCGTCTGCGCGCGCCCGCGCCCGCCCACAGACACACGCGCCCGCACGGGTACCTGTACATGAATGTGTTTTTAAGCAGACAACCTCAAATTTGTGGTATTTACATTATAATGAAAAGTAAAGTAAAAGAAATATAGTGAGATAATATCACATTCCTTCGCAAAACTTCATTGCTAAAGCAACATTCTGTCATTCTGTGCTGAGGATATAACAACTCATAATTTATTTGGACAGACACAAATTGCCAGCAAAACATTCACAATTAAATATGCGTGGTGATAACTGCTTGATGAAAAGTCTGAATGTTAGAGTACATTAGAGAACAGTTGTAAAAGTAGAATGCATTATTGGAATATCCTTTCTATACTTTCATATTCCAGAATTCTAATTAAGCTTAAAATTTAACCTTTGAGGAGAAATTCTGCAGAAAAATAATCATAGAGTTATTTATAATACAAACCATTTAAGCATGCTTCTTCCAATTATATAGTAGGAGGCTCAAGAGGCAAAGGAGACCAGTAATTGCTGGAACCATCTATTATCCTAATTCAAAGAATATGTGAACTCATTATCTCATGAAGCAAGAGGACCTTTGTGGGTGTGAAATAGTTAAGAAACTTAAGGTGAGGAGATTGTTCAGGATTATCCGTATGGAGTCAGTGTAATCACCAAGAGTCTTGTGTAAGGGATGCAAGAGGATCAGTTTCAGAAAATTGGCAAAAAGAAGCAGACATTAAGGTGATGTTGGACCATAAGACAGGAAAGGTGGGTAGTTTGTGCAAGTTGAGACAAGGGTATTCCATGTTTTATATCTGTTTCTGAATTGGGCTTGAATTTATATCAACTCTCGGACAAAGTACAGCTACCATAATTTTTTAATTTCTTCAAGACGAATTTTTGTCATATATGGTATTAATTTTATTACTTGACAGTTTCCATATTTTGTTGGGTCACACTTCTTTAGAATGGTCACAAAATGAATCTTTTGAATTCAGTTTGCAAGATAACTTTCTTCCAACTTCTTTACATAAATTAATGACTACTTCCAGAATTGCATCAGTTTTTGAAACACTTCAATTGATAGTCTGTCAACTGCATGAGACTTGCTTTTCTTTTCCCAATGCCTTCAGTCCAGTTTACAATTCTTTTTTATCATAGTTTTATTAGCATACATTTTCCAAATACAATTTAATAATTCAATCATTTTAAGGAAAGTTGAGTAATCATCACCACAATCAATTTCACAACATTGTCTTCTCCTAGTCATTGTTGACAGATCCCAATTCCCCCCATTCTCCCTGCTAGTTCCCTGTGCAATTATTAATTCAGTTACTAGCTCCAGATTTACCTATCTTGGATTTCATATAGAGAAAACTACACAAATTACTAACAGGGTGCAAAAAAAAAAAAACTACAGAAAGAAAACCAAGAACCATATTTGGACAAAACACTGAAAACTTTCAATCTAAAAGAAAGCGCAAAGCATTAAAAACTGAAACAACTTTAAAATGGGTCAAAAGGGTGATCAAAAAATAAGGTATTATATTTGAAACTAACTAAATCCGCTAAGTTCTATTTTACAATGTGCTCTACAGCAAGGCTTTTCACATCTGTGGATTGTATTTAGAGGGGAATCACCAGAGTTTTAATCCTTGTGTAACCCCTGCAAGTGGATTTTGGGCTTCCACCGTCATCTCCAGGCCTCTACAAAGCAGGTGTTGACAATTGATCAGTTTACAATCTCCCTTCCATACCATCAATACCTGCTCATATATTACATCTAAAATGGTTAAAAGTCGACCAATTTCTTTTGGAATAGTGACTGTGTATTCTTTAACTCTTCTTCAGCTACTTTCTCAAGTGTTCGAAATGTTGTACATACAAACCTTCAGTACTTCAACTCAAAGCTTGAATTTTTTCAGTTCTTTCAGCTGGACAAATGCAAGTGTGAGCTTCCTTTTGGGGTTTCTAATTCTAGGTCTTTGCGCTTTTCATTCTAATTCTTTAGTATGTTTTATTCACCTGCCCATTGAAATTTTCTGATTGTTTCTTAACTTTTTAGATTTGTGAACATTTTATTCATTTAAAATAGTTTTATTGTGATATAATCAAGATATCATACTCTTCACTTCAATCATATTAAGAAGGTGTTCACATTCAGCACCAAAATCAACTTTGGAACTTTTATTCTTGGCATAGACAATGAAACACAAGTAGACATCTTCTTGATATCCTCTGTTTTGAGCCAAGATCCAGCTGACATCAGCAATGATATTGCTTGTTCATTGTCTTCTTCTGGACCCAGACTGAACTTCTGGCAGTTCCCGGTCAATATGCTGCTGTAACTAACCATTATTGGGTGACCTTAAGTAAAATTTCACTTGCATGTGCTACCAATGAGATTGTTCTATAGTTTGAGCACTCTGTTGGGTCAACTTTCTTTGTAATGGACCCAAATATGTATCTCTTCCAGTCAGCTGGCCAGATAGCTGTCTTTCAGTTCAAGCTGTCTTTTCTGGCATCGTTGAGTGAGTGCTCCCAGTGCTTCTTCACCTTCTGATACATTTCGATGGGTATCCCTGGAGACCTGTGTTTGGCTAATGCAATCAGTGCAGTTTTAACTTCTTTCAGCACCATTGGTTCTTGCTCATACACTACCTCCTGAAATGGTGGACTGTTGACTAGTTCTGTCGGGCACAGTGACTGTGTTCTTTCCATCTTTCCATTGAATGATGCTTCCTGCATTATTCAATATTTTGCCTGTAGAAACTTCCAAAATTCCAATTTGAGGCTTGAATTTTTCTTGAGCAAAGGAAGGAGAATTATAGTCCCATTGGAAAAAAAGATCACCTTTGCA
>NW_022103908.1:15432958-15442421 GCF_000313985.2 Echinops telfairi | reverse complement strand
AAATATTCTCTTTATTAAAATCTCTTTCCATTTTCATTGAACTTTCCATGAATCTCATAGTAAGGTATATGAATTGAGAAATTAGGATAATGCTTGTGTTCTCATAACACAATGGAGTCACCCAGGAAGACCTAACTTCCCCAAGTGTCTGATTTCAGCATGACTCCCTTGTTCAATAGTCACCTATGCAAATGAATGCTGAGCAATGTAGAAAGATCATCCACTTAAATAGGACATGTTGTTGTTAGGTGCCGGTTCTGGTTCCTAGCCACCCTGTGTACACCAGAGCAAAACACTGCTTTGTCCTGATAAGTGTTATATTTGAGCCCATTGTTGCAACCAGTGTGTCAATCTGTCTCTTCAAAGGTCTTCCTCTTTTTCTCTGCCTTCATATTTTAGCAAGCATGATGTCCTTCTCCAGGGATTGGTCTCGCTTATAATATGTCCAAGATATGGAAGACAAAGTCTTGCCATCCTAGCCTCTAGGGAACATTCTGGTTGTACTTCTTCTTCTTTTACTTTAGTTAATCATTTTATTGGAGTCCATTACAGCTCTTACAACAATCCATACATCAATTGTATCAAGCACACTTGTACATATGTTGACCACTATTATTTTCAGAACATTTTCTTTCTACTTGAGCCTTTGTTATAAGCTCCTCTTTTTTACCCTCCTGCCTGCATCCTTCCACTCTTGTGAACCCTTGATAAATCATAAATTATTATTATTTTTATATCTTATACAATCTGCTGTCTCCCTTCACCCACATTTCTGTTGTTTGTCCCCAGTGGTGGGGTAGGGGTGGGGAGTGTTTTATGTCCATCGTTGTGATCAGTTCCCCTTTATTAGCCCTACCCTTATGGAATCACTACTCCCCTTACTGTTTCTGAGGCATTGGTTTCTCTGTCCTGGATTCTGAGTGTTGAGAGCTCTTATCTGTACCAGTGTGCATGCTCCAGTTAGGCTGAATTTGTCAGGTAGAACTGGGATCATGGTAGTTGGAGGAGAGAAAGCATTAAAGAACCAGAGGATTTTTGTGTTTTGTTAGTGTTATACTGCACTGTGGCTGACTCAGCCCCTCCTCGGTGCTAGTTTCAGCAATTTAAAAAAGGAAAAAATAATTCTTATCATACAATTGTTGTTACAATGGATTTACTATAGTAATGACTCTGATAATAATGCAAAATCAAATGGTTCCTTCTGTTATACAAGATTATCTTGAGTATGAGCTAACTTACAAAAACAACAACCAGTCTCAAATAAACAAAGAAGCACTACTTTGAAATTATGCACTCAAAGATTTTTCATTATTAGTAGTCTTTTTTATTCAACTAGATATTTTTTTAAGCTTTGCTTGTATTCAGTATAGAATTAATCTTTTAGTTGCACATGGTATGTAAGAGAATATATCCAAGTTTCCCATTACGTGTAACGCTTAATTATTCAAAAGTCCTGAGGGATCCCTTGTTCATGGAGAAGGATATGTATACCTAGTGCCGTACCCAGGAGCTAGGAGTCCCATGGGTTCGGAGTAAGAATGTCTCTGAATCGCCCTAAGGAACTCTACTGCAAACAGTCCCATAGCTCTGTGGGCTTCTGGCAAGAAGCCTCCCCCTGTTCTCCCAGTAACATTATTTCCCCTTCTAGTATGTGTTGTTGTTAACTAGGGACCAATACCATCACCTTTGTCATGATGTCTATCACCTTTTTATTAACTTTACCATAAAACTTCACTAATGCTATGCTCTTGACCAAGCTATGTGGCTTCTCTGGGAATATGTCCCCAAGTAAATTTTTTTTCACATAATATCATTGAAAAGTATTAAAGACACCAATAACTATTGCCCACTTGAATGCTTTTTTTATAGTAGAAATTTATTAAAATGGTTCTATAAACTTGGTTAGTAGGACTGTAATTCTGTGTACTAAATGTGATTGATTGTGGTATTATAAGAATGTGAATACAATTAAATTTTAACTCTAATGGCAATATTACTGAATGAAAGTTCAACTTCAATAAATATTGAAGTAACATGTCATTAGTATACAAAAAACAGAATAATAAAAAGTATAGATAGAGGAAAGTTAACTAAAAAAAAATAGCAGAACTAAATGGTCAATGTAAAATTTATACAATATCCAGAAGATAGCATAAAGGAAATCTAGGTGACTTGGATTTTTTAATGAGTTATTAGCTACAACACCAAAATCAGAAGCTTAACTGCATTAAAATTAAAAATGTCTGTTCTACAGAACAATGAAGAGAACGAAAGAGAAGCACTAGCCTAAAAAAGAAACTATGTGAGACATCTATTCAAGTATATACAAGAAACGTACAGCTCTCCACACTAAGAAAACTAACAACTTGATTAAAAATTGGGTAAACTCTGAAAAGACAAAAATTAAAATCCTAGTAATTGGACCACTAGCTAACACCTTGATAAATGGAGAAAAGGTAGAAGTTGTCAAGGATTTTGCCTTGCTTGGGTCCACATTCAGTGCTCATGGAAGCAACAGTCAAAAGATCAAGAGATGCATTTCAAAGGGTAAATTGACAGAAAAAAATCTCTTTAAAGTGTTGAAAAGCAGGCACGTTTCTTTGAGAAACCTGACCAAGCCATGGCGTTTTTAATTGGTTCGCACGCACGTGAATGTTGGACGTTGAATAAGGAAGAGAGAAGGAGAATTGAGGTGTTGGACTATGGTGCTGGTGAAGAATATTGACGTCACCATGGACTGCCAAAAGAACAACTGGAATTTGTCTTGGAACAAGTACAGCCAGACGCTCCATAGGGGCAATGAGTGTGAGAGTTCCTCTCACTGATTTGGACATGTTGTAGGAGACACCTGAACCTGGGAAAGGACCGCATGCTTGGAAAAGCAGAGGGGCAGCAAAAAAGAGGAAGGTCTTCAACAAGGTAGACTGACACCGTGGCTGCAGTGGGTGAATTGAGATAAATTATAGAACATTAATGAAGGTTACCCAATTTCAACAAAAAGTGGTTAAGCAGGTCTCTGTGATCTGTAAGTGATTGCAGATAAACTCTTTGTTAATTCATTAATATTAGTTTTGTTAGAGTTATTTCAAAATAAAGATTCAATCAGAAGAGTGGCTTTTAAATAATCCGTATCTTCTGGGCCATTGAAACTTGAGGCACAGAGAGAGGTCAATTCAAAAGATTACTCATAACACTCTTCTAAAAAATCATGATTATTCTAATGGAGTAATAGTGATAGACTTGTTTTGATAAAGTTTTCAGAATATTAGAATACAGCATTAGTGAGAAAAAGGCCAGGAAATTTGTGCCTAGAATTCTTTTTAACATTATGACTGTGTACCTACCTGCTCATCCTTCCAAAATCAAAGATGCACTGCCATTAAGTCGATACCAACTCATTACAACCTTATAAAACAGGTCAGACCTCGCTGTGTAGGTGTCCAAGTCTCTAACTCTTTAAGAGAGTAGAAAGTCCCACTACCATGACTCGAATTCGACCTTACAAGTCTGGCTAGACCAGAGGATGTACACTGGTACAGATAGGAACTGAAAATACAGGTAATCCAGGGCGGATGAGCCCTACAGGACCAGTGGTGTGAGTGGCGAAACAGGGAGGGTAAAGGGAGAATAGGTAGGAAAGAGGGAACTGATTACAAGGAACTATATGTGACCTCCTCCCTGGGGACAGACAACCGAAAAGAGGGTGAAGGGAGAAGTCGGACAGAGCAAGATATGACAAAATACCAATGTATAAACTATCAAGGGCTCATGAGGGAGGGGGGAGAGGGGAGGGAGGGGAAAATTGAGGACCTAATGTGGGGGTTTAAGTGGAGAGAAAATGTTTTGAGAATGATGTACAAATGCGCTTTACACAATTGATGTGTATATGGATTGCGATAACATTTGTATGAGCCCCTAATGAAATGTTTAAAAAAAAAAAAAAGAGAGAGAGTAGAAAGTCCCATCCATCTTTCTCCAGTTGAACGGCTGGTCATTTCTACCTGCTGACCTTGCAGTTCGCAGTCTAGTGCATAACCAATAGACACCTGGTCTCCTTCGGCTCATTCTCCTAGGGGACCACAGTCTGTCCCACAACAATTTCTTCATAAAACCTTAGCCCATCCAACCTATAGCCCTGTTTTTTTTGCTTCAGACTTCATTACACATACACTCACACTAACACACACATTAAAAGAACACAGTTTAATTTCCTCAAGAATTTCAAAACTGGGTTTTGATGTGGTAAATCAAAGTACAGAGAGTTTTTTCAGGATGATTTAGAGAGATGGAAACATCACTTTCAGAAATCTATCATCCTTTATAGAGGGCATATAGAGAAATAATAATTCATATTTAGATATGTTTGTTAAATAAAGTTTCTATTATTTCATAGAAATACTTATTGACTAATCTTGGCATATGCTGTTCTGGGAATGATAAAATTATACATCTAGTAAAAAAATCAGCAGTTATTAGGAGTTCTGTGAGAGAGGGGGGGGATTGATAGCTTTAGGCTGTGCATGTTTAACTATTTTTATAATAAGCAATAAAACTATTCCCCTGGTACTGTAATGAGTGAATACAGAACATTACGGATTAGTCAAAATCTGTAGGTTTGTATAATATAGTAACGTCTTAGGAAAACTATGGTCCTCAGTTAATCATAATAATGTAGCAATACTGACCTAACAAGTACAATAAATGTGGCACGGAAATTCAAGATGTGAACAGAAGACTTAATATTCAAAGGGGAGATTACATGGGAACATTTTGTATTTCTGGGCAATTTTCCTGCAAATCCCAAACTGCACTTAATGTTTAAATACATTAGGAATATATTGGGAGAAAATATCAACAGCATCATATACCAGCTTTGTAACCCTCTCTACCTTGGTTCTCTCATCTATAAAATGATGCTAAAAACTGCATGTCTCCAATGATTGTTGGATAAACAAAGGTGCCACTCTGCCTAAACCTGTATTAGATAGGATCTCAGGGGTAGAGGTAGGAGGTAGAACAATAATATACTCAAATTACACTTATAAATCATACAATATTAAATACTTCTTAGCGGTATGAGAAAGATAGATGGAGGTTATAAGAAATAGTTCAATGTCCTAGGTCCAGTAATCTCAGGGATGCTGTCACTTCAGATACAAAAAGATGGAGGGAAGTTTCATTTGCTAAACTTCTATAAAAAACAATGTGTATATAAAGGACAGAGAAGGCTGCCTGGGGAGAAACAAAAACAAAGAAGACTCAATTACATGAACTCAAGTTCGTGGAATGAGGGTGGCAAAATCAATAGTCCACCCTTCTTCTTTTGCTTCTCTTTTATACTGTGCCATTGCTTCCCAGTGTCTGCAGCCAACTGGACTCCAATGATAACAAATCACTGAAAGCAGTCAAATAAGCTTAAATTCCTAAGATAGAGAATGATTTGGAGAATGGGTGTGAAGGGGTTGTGAAATATTATAAAACAGTAAAAAGGGATAAGGGATATATGCATTACTTATTGTTTGTAACTTCTTATAACACAATTGTAGAATTGTGTGATGCTCTGCCATGTTTCACTTGACCTCTATTAAATGTACAGAAATGCTCAGTTATGTATGACTAACAGGGTTGCAGTTTCCCCTAGATGCTACTAGTTTAAAAATAATTAACAATAAAAATGATGCAAGATTAAATTTTATTAAAAAAGTCTAAACATTTCCAATGAAAAGAAAATGAGAATTTATGGGATCTCTATTTTCCCCTAGAGAGATTAGCAGTTAAACTAGTTCTATGACATATATAATATTGTGTTAGGCAACTTTGACTAGAGAAATAAATACAGTGACACTCATATATGTGTAAGAAGGAGTTTTATATCAAGAAGTAATTATGGATCAAGCAAACATCCCAGCCCAGATCAAGCCCATAAGTATGTTACTGGTCCAAATGTTCCTCTGCAGTGTCCTTCAGTCACAAGCAATGATGCAGAATGCAGGCAGATCACTGGCTGCTGAGTGCAGGCTCTTGTGGATCCAATAGTGGTGGCCACATGATAGGGCTCGCGGCAACCAGGCTCAGCCAGCAGCAAGGTGAAGGCAGAGAGCGAGAAGGAGCGTTTCCATGCCCACAAGATCTTCATGTTGACTGACAGTATGTAACTATCGTATATATACAAAACTAAAATTAAAATCAATATATCTGTCCACTTTCTATTTTCTCAATCATTATTTAGAAAACAGTTTTAGTGAAGGACTCATAGGTTTTCTTTAATTTTCAAACTTCAGATAATTAAAAAAAAAATTCAAGTCTGAGATATTTATTGCAGAAATCATTCAAAATGAACTATATAGTGAGTAGTTTTATTCTAAATATGTCATTTAACTATAGTTTTGCAACTGGTTAAAATAATAATTTGGATCAAATGAATGTATTTTAATTCAAAGATTAGTCATTTAATATAATTAGTGTTAAATTACTTCTAACTTTTACCCATGGTAAATTAAAAATATAATTACACAACATTTATATTAGATTCTCAAGCTGAACATGAACACTAACGTAGATGTTGCCTTGAGAATAAAAATTCACTTATAACTTTCCATTGGAAGGCCAAATTTTCTTTTTTATTCTATTTAATTGCATGCAAATGCATTCCCTATAACTAGATGCACATATGACATGATTCCTTTGTGCTTAGTTGAAAGGTATAGCAACAGAAATGACATTTGTGTTTTGAGAACTATACACAGGGCAGTTAGGATTTTATAGTCTTGACTTCTGAAAATCTGAAGTTTAGGGACTAGGCGATAAAGGAAGGATAAGCAAAGCACCCTGAGAAGCACGGACTATTTATATATGGACAATAAACAAGAAAACACACATGACAGTGTGTTGTCAGAGTTGCCAAGGGAAAAGTGTCATTCAGAAAGGGTGGTGTGATAAACCACTTTAAAAATCATTGGCACTGTGTAATGGATGACAACAGAGGTCCTCTAGAATTGAAAACAGGAATGTCCTCAGTGACGTTGATATACCCAGTTTTAGTGAATTGGTGAATGCAAGATCACTTTGGTTTGTTCAATGACTGAGAAATGGCAAAGAAGAAAATTATTTTTAAATAGACATAAAGGGACTTAGAGTGCATTGAGACTAAGAAAAATTGTTAAAAAATATTTTAAATGGTCATCCTAATGAATATCTATCTATCTACAAGCAAAAAAGACATAGATTTTATAGATATGCAAAGGCATAGTTTAGGGAAATTGTTTAATAATGCCTTTGTTTTATTTTCACATTTAATGGATAGGACATACCATGTATCATTGAATATATGAGAATCATGAAATTGCAAAAGGTAAATATATGGCATGCAGCATAGTAAAAGCGACAAAGCAAAGATCAACAAAGGGCATTAGCCTTTTGTCAAAGTGATAAATATTCTCTAACTGATAAAAGGAAAAGAAAATTTAGAAGGATCATCAGTGTGCTAGGAAAACAATACAGGGATGGTCCACTAATTTTATTTTATTTTTATTTATGCATTTTAAAATGTGGAAATCTTATGTTAGGCTGGGTTACCTAGAGAAACAATTCCAGTGACAATCATATATGTGTAAGAAGGAGCTTTATATCAAGAAGTAATTATATATCCAGCAAACATCCAAACTAGTCCAGATCAAGTCCATAAGTCTGGTACTAGTCCATTAAGTCCAATACTAGTCCAAAAGTCCCTCTCCGTCTCATACAGTCACATGCAACATTGTATAATGCTGGAAAACCACAGTCTGGTGGGAGAACAGTCTTGTGGATCCAATGGCAGGGGATGCATCTCCAGGGGTCTGGTAGGTTTCTAGCAGGTCTCCAAGTGGCTCACCAGCAGGAAGTTGAAGCTTAGAGAGAGAGGAATTTCCCAGAGCCCTCCTTGTGATAATACACACCAGGAGGTACCATCAGGCTGTGACGTGACAGGCTTGACTTCATCCCTTCACTCTATTTACCCAGTTGACACAGGATTCCGTAACTACCACACTCCTCTACAGTAGGATTTAAGAGGAAAGTAGAAAAATGTGAAATTATCTTGTTCAGATATGAAAGATAGAATCACCTCCCAAATTTATTTGAAAGCACACAAATGAGCATGACACTGAGTTCAAAGATAATGAATTAGAGAGAAACTAGTATGTTGAATCTGAGAATTTTCTCTAATAATAATCCAGATTATGAGAGAGTCAAGGTGATAGAAGAAAAAAACTTGATAAATATTTGTGTTTCTAGTAAAATTACCAAGGAAAGGGAGAAAAATATTAAAAGTCATTTCCAAGCTAATTTCTATAACTGTAGCTGCCTAAAGGTGTCAGTAGGAGCTCTGATGGCATAGGGGGTTATGTGTTAAACAGCTAACCACAAGATCTGAGACTCAAAGCCACAATCTGCCTCATAGTATCAAATTGAAGCCTTCTGTTCTTGAGAACATTTATACCCACTGAAACACCCAATGGCAGTGCTAATCTGTCCTACAGAGTCAATGTGAGTCGGCATGAGTTTGATGGCAATGATTGAAGAGGGTTAGAATGCAAAAAGATCCTTCAGAAAGAAAGGGCTATAGTGGGTCAATAAAAAGGAAGTTCTGGTCAAAGGAATTCATCCTCTTGGGTCTTAGAGCAAATCGAACCAAAACCAATGGACTGTCATTGAGTCAGTTCTTACACATATTGAGCCTACAGAGTAGAGTAGAACTGCCCCTGTGAATTTTTTAGACTAAATTTCTATGGGAGCAAAACCCTCTCCTTTCTCCAGTGAAGTGGTGGTGGGTTTCAAGCATCTCCCTTGTGGTAGGCAGCCCAACACACAACTCATCATACAAATAAAATTAAAATAATTTCACTGCCATGGAGTGATTCTCATTCAAGGTGACCCTATAGTACAGGGTAGAACTTCCCGTGTGGTTCCTGAGACTATAACTTTATACAGGCTTACAAACCCTTATCTTTCTCCCTTGGAGCAGTTGTTGGTTTTGATCTGCTGGCCTTGCAGAACAGCATCCAATGCATAACCACTGTATCCTCAGTGCCAGTTTAAAGACATTGCTGAGATTAAAAACAACATATCATGGTAGATACATTCCTATTTTTGTATTCCTATTCCCTTTTTAATTTATTTTTAAAATACCAATTGAGTTTCTAATATCTGTTTGGAACTATACTGAGCAGCAGGTAGATTTGGACCTGGCCTTGTGGTTAACAGCCTAACACAAGTCCACTAAGCCAACTAGTAAAAATAGATTGTTTTCTATTTAAAATGTTAGAGACTTACAAGGTAAATGAAGAAAAAATTGAAGTTGTCAAGGATGTCCTTTTGTTTAGATCCGCAAACAATGTTCATGGGAGTGGTATTCAAGATGCCAAGTGATATATTGCATTGGAGAAATTTGCTGCACAAAAATCTCTGGGTTTTGAAAAGCAAAAAA
>NW_022103908.1:15424988-15431952 GCF_000313985.2 Echinops telfairi | reverse complement strand
GATGCATTGTACTTAGGGTTGCTATGACTTGGGACCTAGTCAGTGGCATCTCAAAACAATACTAACAATAAATGAAGACGATGTTAAAACTGAGCTTATTGTGGTTGTTGATAGCATGCATATCAGCAGGGAGTTCCTTCTATGGAAGAACTTCAAAGGTCTTGAGTGGAGTTGTAACTGAGAAATTCTAAGATAATTTTTATACAAGGATTATTTTGTCTTTCTGGAGAATTAGGCAGAAAAAGAGTGATGTGCAAATTAATATTTGAAAGTGCAAATTAATATTTGAAATATATATGATTGGGAAGCATAGTTGCTTTACAATGTTGTCTATGCTCTCTGCAATAGAACAGTTCATTATTTCAAAATTCTTCAGCATCTTCCTCTATCTAGTGACTTTGTTGTGAATAGAGTTTAACTTGACTTTGACCTTCACTTTCTGTCTTATTTTGGCAAGCATATTTTAAAAATTGTAAAACAAGGTATTACATGTGCATATCTCCATACTTGTCTCACTCACTTACATAGAATTGCAATGTGCCATGAAAACAAAAATAAAAATATGCTCAAATATACACTGCTCCAAAGAGAATACAAACGCCTCCAGAAGAGATCAAAGACCAACTGGAAGATCTAAAGCAACCCATCTGCCCAATCCCAGCTGAGCTTAGTAGACTCTTAAATGAGAAAACAGTGGCTTTTTTAAAAGTTAGTGAGATTTTGAGAGTTTTCTGTTACATAGCAAAATCCAATACATTCTCCTTTGGAATTAGTAGAAGGTAGCAGCTATAAAGCAACAATGGCAATGTCTTGTTTGGGAAATCATTCCTTACACCTACACAATGATTACAATTTTATTCTTTACTCTTAATAAGAATGAAGATAAGCTCACAATTTAGGGCTAGAAGAGACATGAGAAATGATCTAAGCTCTAATACTTGATTCTAATAAGGTTAATGGAGTTGCCTCAAGTGACATAGTCATTTAGGGCACTTTGTTCTAGAATTTTAAAAAGGAAGAAAAAGTAAAAATGGAATCTGTTTTCTTTAGAGTTGGCAAATTCATTTTCATTCTTTCAAAATCTCAGTGGGTTTTGAAGATCAAAATTAATCTCATTTTATTGTAGGTTGTGTAATTATAGAAATAAAAGTTATAATACTTCTATTATATTATTCATTCCTCAAATAAAAGTTTTTAGAGAAAAGATTTCAAAGAAAAAATTTCCTTCATTTACTTCAAAAGCCAGGTGGAAATAGCATGACCAATAAAGGTTATGAATTAAATGAACAACCTATTTTTAAGGAAATGCATAAGAAGTAATGAAGATCATTGTGTGAATTTTGCCAAAGTTAATTACTATAAAATGAGAATACTTGATTCTGGATTTAGTTAAACTATTATTGAAATGATTATTCAACCATTTTAACCATCATTTAAATAAGTAATCTCTACATGTGTTGGTGGTTTCAACATAGAGTTGCTAGAATCAACCAAAAAGTCTTATGGATATTTAAATTATAATGTGTTAGTCTGGGTAGACTAGAGAAACAGATCCATAGAAACTCATACGTGTATAAGAGAGAGTTTTATATAAAGAGTAATTGTACATTAAGACAGCATCCCAACCCTGTCCAGTGCAAGCCCATATGTCCAACATTAGTCCATAAGTCTATAAAGTCTTCTTCAGACTCACAAGACACATGCAATGACGCCCAACTGCAGAATGATCACAGGCCACTGGGTAGAAAGTCTTTAGATCCAGTGGCACTGTAGGCATCTCAGTGCTGTCAGGGGCCTCCACATGGCTTCTCTAGCACCCATGACTGCATCGGAGTAAGTCCATTTCACTTCTCCTCAGGGATGTCTTGCAGGGAGTCAGTAGAGTGTCTACAAGGAAGTGAAGAGAGAAAGAGAGAAGTGTCTCTCACTTTCAAGGAGGAAATACTGGAGTTCCCAGAATTCTCAGGGGAAGGCCATGCCTACACAGAGGCCTCATTGGCTATGATCCGATTGATAGACTAGACTCCACCCCTTCACTCTTAATCCTCTCAAGTCCCAAATTGACACCAGATTATGTAATTCCCACATATAACATAGGTAACAGTGTCTGAAAGAAAATAACCTATGAATTAAATTAGCAATAATAATGCTAGCCTTAAGAATTAAAACACACAACAAATGAAAAAAACTTGAGTAGAAAATAGCATGCCTCATCATTGTTGAGATCATGCCTACAGGTGCAACATCCAAGTAAAATGAAGCTTTGCCATTTTGCTACTTGTATGGAAGAAATCTTAATATGCAATCTGTGTATTCAGCAGTTGTGTGACATATTAATCTCTACCACGGTTGGACTAAACTAAACATCTCTACAATATAGAAAAGAAGAATCTTTACTTTCCATTCATACGTTTACAATAAGCATCACACTAACTGATACTGTCATCTCACAATTTCCATAATAGAAATATGGCAGTGACCACTAACTTCTAAAGTGTGCTTTACAATGACTTATATAATACAATTTATTTCCCTTTTTCCCAGTGGGATTTTAGCAGTGGCATCCTACTATATCATCTATAAGCGTCTTTGGTAATCTACTGTAAAACTTTAGCCTGATTGTTGGGTTTATTAATTTTAACTGGATCTTCATCCAGGGATTTGGTATATGATAAATGTTAACCTAATATCCATTTAATTATTTCATTAAGTACTTGATAAACAGTAACTCCAAAGTAAACTTTCAAGCAAATTTAGTCAAGTTGCTTCCTACACAAAATGTTTGGCAATTGAAGTAGAAAATTTTGGAGTTTCAAAATTATTTATTGTCATTTAATCCACTCTTCAGTTTCATGCTCAATTTCTCTTATGTCTGTATTGCTCCCTTTGTTATTTTTTCTTCACAAAATTTACTTATCTAATACCTCTGTTTGTCAAAAACCTCTATAAAAACATTTATATCTGTACTGAGCTTCCAGAATTCAAAAAATTTTTGGTCATATGTTGTTGATCCTATTCCAATTTATAAGGCATAGAGAACTGGCCCAATAGGGGTTCTTATGCTGTAGTGGCTGTGATCCACATGGTCAACAGTTCAAAATCATGACTAGCTCCACTGGAGAAAGACTGGATTTTCTACCCGCATCAAAAGTAACAGTCTCGGAAACTCAGAGGGAGTCGTATGAGTCAGCATTGACTGGGCGCCAACAAGAGTGTTTGAGTTTGTTGGGAAGATCATCAATCCTTGCTACTAGGTGCCTTCAAGTCGGTTGCATATTTTGTACCATGGCGCAAAATACTGCCCATCCTGCAGCGTCCTCAACATTTCTTATATTTGAGTCCATTGTTGCCACAATGGTGTTCATCTCTTTTAGATTCCTCTGATATGTCTTTTCCTTCCTACTTCATAAAACATGATTTCCATTTCCAGGGGCTGGTACTTTCTGAAACCTGTCCAAAATGAATGAGACTTACATTTTCCCTTCCTTGTTTCTAAGGACCAGTCTTGCCGTACCCTTTTCAAGATATATTTCTGTGCACTTTTGACAATCCATGGTACTTTCAATATTGTTTCCCTGCATCATAATCCAAATGACTCTACTCTTTGGTCTTCCTTATCTAAGGCCAATGTTCACATGTATATGAGGTGATTGAAAATATTGTGACTTGGATTAGACACATCTTAGTGATGTGTCTTACATATTTGCTCTTAAATTCTTTAAACAGGATTTGTGCAGCCGATTTATCAGTTCAATTTGCTGTTTTATTTCACGACTGTTGTTCCCGTGAGTATTGCTTGTGTTTCTAAGCAAGATGAAATATTTGACAATGTTGAATTCTTCTAACCACTGTACCACGAACCTTCTCTCAGAATTCAAGCATACCCCTTACTAAGCAAAAGTTCCAAGTTCTGACTTATTGTCTCAGAAACTTTTCTCACTTATTTTCTCAAAACTTTTCCTGCAATTTTATTTCTTTTAAAATCTCAGCCGTATTTTTTCTTGTGAGTATAAATCAAAAGTATTATTACAAAATCATATAAACTTTTAATAAGCAAAAATATTAAAATCTGAAGCTATTGATTCTCAATTAGCCACTAACTATGCCTGGACATTTCTGAAAGCAGTGTTTTCATCACTCTAACTTTGCACTTTCCAATGAACATTTTTATCACCCTAGAGAGATTTCAATCATATTTTGTTTTGTTTTCAGAGAAAAATAAGCCTGAAAGGGCAAAATCAGTGCTATAGTGCAGGTGGGGTAAGATTTCACAATAAAATTTTCATATCACAGTCTGGGCTACTATCAAAGAATGAGCAAATGCATTATCATGTTTTTTAAAATTCCTGGCTTTTTCTAACATTTTCTTCCTTCTTGTACTCATTGTTATTTGTTCCCCATTTTCTTCAAACCTCCTCTCTCTTACCCCCAATAAGCCATTAATCCAGATACTGTCTCTATAGATTTACCTCTCCTGGATTTCATAAACTGGAAAACATGCAGCCCCTAAGCTGCACCCCTATCCCTTCAATAACAGCAAAATACACCAGAGAAAAATCTCAATAGAAAGCAAATAATATTAAAAACCAGAACTAACCTAAAATGGGTCAATGGGAAATCAAATTGGAAGGTGTTAGATGTTAATATAATGTGAAATCTGCAACAATCCACTTTCCATTGTACTCTGCACAACAGGCAGGCTATCCACATCCCTGGTCCACGGGCAGAGGGGATTCACCAGAGACTTAATCCTCGTGTATTTCCCCTCCACTTGTTTTAAATGAAACAATTTTAAAATTAGTCAGGGGGGAATCAAATAATAAGGTATTACATTTTACCCTAAATACACCTGTCATAATTGACTTTATAACACTCTGTCTGAAAGCAAGAATATTCACATCCCTGAGTGATGGTCAGGGTGGATTCACCAGTCTTAATCCTGTAAGGAACTTGAAAATGGATTATTCCAATATCATCCATAGCCTTTTGCAAATCAGGTGTTCACAATTTAAGCTCTGCTAACATTCCCTCTTTCAGATTTGCAGTTCATTTTTTATAATCCTTGGATCACACAGGTTGGTGTGCTTCCTCCATGAAGATTTTGTTGATGCCTCATTTAGATGCCTCCTTGTAGGAACACAAGCTTTTAAATCCCACATGCTTTTGCCTCTACTTCTTTCCTCTATTTCATTTCGCCTTCCTCCTATCCCACTATCATGCTCACCCTCCATTTGGCTCTCAGAATGTCTTCTCAGATACTTTACTCTCGATCAAACCCCACCTGGTATTATATGCCCTCCTAGCCATCAATTTTAGGTCACTTGTTGTACACTTATCTCTGAGTTTATTGGCTCCTCATTCCCCCTCTCCACCCCTTCCTTTCCCATGATTCCCCGAAACCGCTGGTCCTGTTGTTTTCTCCTAGGTCCTATGAGAAAACTATCTATTGAATAGATAGTTCCAGGTCTGTCTTCTGAACCTTAAGTATGTTTTCCAATCAAGTCTGATGAGGTCCCTAGCTCTGTCCCCAAAGTCAGAAGTCTACTTTCAGGATTCCTTGGTGACTTAGTTACTTTCCTCCTGTTGCTGCCCAGTTGCGCTCCCTTCCCATTTCACCCCACTGTGCATGGGGAAGAGGAGCCACGCTTTCAGCACAATGACCCAGCTCCACCTTACAAATCTGGCTAGACCAGAAAACACACATTGCTACAGGTAAGAGGTCTGGACACATGGAGTTCAGGACAGATAAACCCCTTGGGAACAGTAGTGGGAGTAGCGATATCATGAGCATAGATGGTCAGGGAGGGGGAAAGGGGAGAAAGGGTGAACCCACTACAAGGTTGGATATATAGCCCCCGGCCCCCCAAAAAAGGGTATGAGTAGCAGAAATGTGGGTGAAGAGAGACAACAGACGATGTAAGATACAAAATAATAATAACAATATATAATTGATCAAGGATTCACGAGGGTGGGAAGGTGGGACAGGGAAGAGAAAAAGAGGAGCTTATACCAAACACTCAAGTAGAAAATGTTTTGGAAATGATGATGGCACATATTTACAAATGTACTCGATACAATTGATGTTTGGAATGTTTTACGAGCTGTAAGAGCCCTCAATAAAATGATTTAAAAATAAAATAATTTTATAAACCACATGCTATTTTTTTTATATACCTGACATCATTTACTTTCTTTACTACCCTTTGCTGTTGCACCTATCTCTTCCATGATCTCTTCCCATCAAAGCCTTTTGATCTGAGCCTTTGCCTTGAATTTAGATGATCAAGTAGGAGCCACTGTTTTGATTGGACATTTTAGGGCCAGGTATTCTCAAAAGACTAATGGATGTGTATTACGCAGTGTATGTATTTGCAGGTATCCACTGAATATAGTTCCTTATTTAGCTATATGCATGTGTGACCTGGAACACTAGTAGAATTATTTTTAACATACCTTCCAATGTATTCCACATTGAGATAGTGAGTTTACTAATGCCTATGTAGTTTGCCTCCTGAACACACCAGCCATGTTTTACCCTTAGATTTCTACAACATATTAGAAAACTCTTCTTATTTTAGCCTCTTCTTTATTTTTCAAAATTCAGTAAACCTTTAGAAGCTTGAACATCCTCCAGCTCACTTAAAGCATCCACTGTCATTGCTGTCTCCACTCACTCAAATGCCAGCTCTACTGAACACTTTTCCTTACAGTGTGTGCCAGGTGCTTACATAACATAATAATGGTAATGAAAATATCATTAATATAGCAATATTTTTGGAGCATTGAATCCAAATGCTTTCCATATATTAAACTAACCAATCCTTACAATGTCTCTATGAAGTATGAGAAAATCAAAGCACACACAAGACAACTGAAGCACCCCATGTTACAGCCGCTTTCCCAAGGCTCCACTTAGGTGCTGAGATCTGGAGTCAAAGAAGGCAAACTAGCCCTGGTGTTCTCA
>NW_022103908.1:15422220-15424094 GCF_000313985.2 Echinops telfairi | reverse complement strand
AACATTAAAAAGAAAGCCATATGCTTGTTTCAAGGTGGAAAAGAAATCCGCAACGATCTCCCCAAACCAGCTCTTCGAGTCAGTCTTGGTAGGTCACAGTGGAGTACACTTCAAATTGTTAGCTTCATCTCAGGACTCTGACCACGCAATTATGATCGTAAAGGTTACAGACAAAAGAAGATGTAGGCTACATCTTATAGGCATTGATGCACAATTTCTCAAAAGAAATACCTTTTTGTCGAACTAAAACCCTTGAAGTGAAAAGAGGGAAAATTCGTAAATTTTCTGAATGTAGCCTATGATCCAAGATCAATGAGATTCAATAAATCATATGCTCTGACAATTTTCAAAAGGAAAAATTTTGTCTCCTGATAAAATTATTATGCTAACTAATAATGGGTATAGTCTAGAATTGGCTTAGAAATGTAGACACCAAGTAGGATTCTCTTAAATGATTTAGAATTTATACTTTGTTTCTGGTGTTATTTTTCATAAATAAAAATAAAATAGGACCTAAACTGAGGTAAACACAAAAGAAGCACATGTTTACAGAGAAATAAGACAAAAACATTTACATTGAGGTATGAAATGTCAATGATAAAGTTGTCATGATTGAAGATATTGTGTGTGGTGGGGGGAAACCCGAGTCACATGTCTCAGTTAATGAACAAACAAGCAAACAAACAGAATAGTTCCTAATACATAAGAATCTAAATACTGTACAAGGCATCGTGACCCTCAAAAATAAAAGAAAGGTTAACCAAATATATTCAAATATATACCAAAGGGCTGGGAATTTTATCCTAATCTTATTTGTTCCAGAGTTTTTACAGGAAAATGAAATGGATAACTGGAACTTAACTTATGTCTACATTTTTTTAAAATGCATTGTTGAGTCAAACTTAACACACTGTTTCCCTATATGGGTCAGAAGAGAATTGTCCTCTGAAAGGTTTTTGATAGCTGATTTTTTTCTCTGGAAGTAAATCACTGATCTTTTCTTCCAAAATTTTTCTGTGTGTGTGGGGTGGGGTGGGGGGCTTTCATCTTTCTGTTAGCAACCAATTATGTTAAACTTTTATACATTTCAGTATTCTTTCTTTCCACAAAGGCCTCTCAATGCCCTTAGTATCATGTATTACCATAGAGACCTATGGCCAAGGGATAACGATCTCTAAAGTATAATTAGGGTCAGTCACATTGTCTGTCCTACATGCTATTAAGCATCTGTGTACTTGTCCTATATTACTTGTAATATAGACTAGTTTGGTCTAATTAGCTAGTGTTGGTAGAATAGACATCCCCAAAGTGGCATTTCTTTGTCACACAGAGATCTATGGTGCACAGTTTAGGATGCTGGAACTCTAAATTCCTGGTGCCAGCTTTAGAGGAAGCCCTTTTCTCTCTGATTGTATCTGACAAAGGTTCTTGTTTCATTTAAAATGTGCGGGGCTGCTATCCTTTGGAGATCTCTAAGGGTCTTGCCACACATATCCCTCTCTATGTGGTACGTTCACAGAGTAGCAAGCTAAGTCTAAAGGATGCAATCCACTCTGGATTTTATTTCTGAGGGGTAGTCAGTTTGCTTTCTTTCTCTCCTATTTGATCTCTCCCATTATCCCTTGCAAGGAAGAAAATTATGTAGGCTTAATCCAGGAAACCATCTCCTTACATCATATCAGCGCTGTGACCTGAGTAATAATATTATATCTCACCGTAATCCTCTTACAACTGATTGGCAGATAACATCGTGGTGGATGATAACTTCATTACATAACTACCAAATCATATCATTATATAATTGGAAAGCCAAGGAGAATCATGATATGTATTTTGAGGGAACTCAAATCATTCATGACAGTCTACAGCTTAAT
>NW_022103908.1:15419339-15421135 GCF_000313985.2 Echinops telfairi | reverse complement strand
GAATGTCCTATTATTTCAAGATGCTATTCTGCTCCATTTTCCCCTCATGTCCCTCGGTTCTGCAATTTGCTGCAATGTCCCATCAGAACTCACAAAAAATTAAAGAAATGTCTCACATTGCAGTGAGTGTTATTTCACATCTGAAGGCCAGGCAGAAAACCAAATGCAAGCTACAGCGCCAGAAGACAAAATGTCAAAAATCACAGGTAGTCTACTTGCTTCTATTAAATAAAATGGATGGTTTTCCAGGTGATGTGTATAAGAACTGTACAATTTTACCTTAATATATACTCCATCTAAGGAAAACAAAGGGTATTGCCTTAAGTCATCCCCTCTAAGAAAACATTCTTAAAGATATTCCCCCAAAAACGAAGGATCTGACTCGGTTCACATCCTCTACTAACCAAAACATAAACGCAATGCCATTGATTCCGTGACCGCTCATAGAAACTGAAAGAACAAGGAAGAACTCTCCCTCTGAGTTTCTGAGACTATTACTCTTGAGGAGAGTAGAAAGCCTCATCTTTCTCCTTCAGAGCTGCTGGTGGTTTTGAACTGCTGACCTTTGAGATCACAGTCCAACAAGTAACCACTAGACCACCAGAACTCCACCCTCTACTAAAGTCAAGTTTTAGTGGCACCTTAATCTTGTCCATTAGTGTAATAGAGAATACCCTCCAAAATGGAATTACAGTCACAGTCAGACTCCAGAATTATAATACATCACATAAGAAATCATGGCTAGAAAGATCATAGTCATTGACTACGAATAACGAAATAATGAAATATTTTCTGTCACATCAACTAGATTATAATCTGCATTCCCAGGAAACAAGATATTTATGTCATTGAAAGATTCACGTAGACATGAAAATATCAATTTATCAAAATATAGTCCATTGCATTCATTAACAAAAGTCATATATATATACACTGATAGTAATATTATCCTGAAAATTGATGTTTTAATTAAAGAAAACAAACACCCCCAAATCTTAAATACGAAGCTATTGATTTGCAATGAATTTGATTTCAGAAAAAGGTATTACTTATTCAAATATACAATTCCAGAATGCAACCATCTTTGGAAAATGCATGTCATTTGTTGTTCGATTCTATCACATTGCTTTGGCCATAGAGTGATGTGCAGAACAACACTGTCCAAGTGATGTGCAAGACAGCACTGTCCTATGCTACAGGGTTTTCTAACATGTCATCTGTGTGGAAGTAGGTCAGCAAGTCCTTCTTCAGTGGAACCTTTCTCAGGGGGGTTCAAAACCAGCAACCTTTTTATGAGCTTAGTGCTCACCTGCTGCACCATCAGGACTCCTTAAAATACATCCAGCTATGTTACAAGTACAGAACATTTATCTTTGTTCTTTCAAAATATATGAATGGTGAACAATGGAAGTATACAATTCTAGGAAAGATCAAATTAATATAGCAAATTATCACTGAGATAAAATGATCATTTTAGTATAACTCCATAATATAGAGGTTCATATTATAAAAGCTTAACTATATTCACTTTTCACTTATTGGCATGGTTGTGTTCCAAAGACTAAGTCATTAGATGAAAATTGGAGGAAGACCACATTAGATAACAAAAATGGGAGATGACTCCATCATGCCATGATTGTCAAATTGCATTGTTGCATAGCTGTGCATTTATATCATTGCATATCTGCCAAAACATGACGCAGCTGAGGTGACACATAACGTTAACCATCCCAATGTGTCATGTAAAAACATTTCATGCCAGATCTTTTTGTCTTAATAAGAAAAACAGTCACAGA
>NW_022103908.1:15416908-15418117 GCF_000313985.2 Echinops telfairi | reverse complement strand
TGCTAGCCTCACAGTTGTTGTGCTAGAGCCCATTGTTGTACCCACTGTAGCAATCCATCTTGTTCGGGACCATCTATGTTTCCCCCTTCTTGATGTTCCTAGGTGCTATGAAAGTGGCTCTAACTCATAGAAACTGTCTACATAAAAGACCAAATCACCAGGTCCTACTTCATCTACACAGTCATTTGTTGCTAGGTTTCAGCTCATTGGTTTTGGTTTGTTTTTTTGTTTAGTTTTTTGCTTCCATTCTATACTATCAAGCATGATTACTTCTTTGGGGATCAATACCTCTAAAGCATGTAAGAGGGAGTCTCACTCTCTTGAGTTTACTGCTTCCAAGACATATTTGATAAATCATCTTTCAGTATATGGCAGATTCATACTTCTTGCACCATAAGTATTCAATCTGTAGGCTGAGCAAATAAGCTAATAATCTAGACAATATGCAGGAAAATACATCATCAGGATTTGAGAGGACTTATTAATAACCAGTGATATATGCGGATAACATAGCATAAATTCACAATGAACACCATTAGAAACAACAGTCAGGAAACCAAATTATGTATTCATTTGAGAAAATCTGCTGCAAAAGCTCTCTTTAAGGTGTCAGACCTCATATACATGAGAAAGTTCAACACTGAATAGCAAAATATACCTTTATCACATTTGAATTAAGTTGTGCTGAAAAACACTGAAAGCACCATGGACTGCCAGGAGAAAGAGTGATCTGTCTAGGAAGGACAGCCGGAATGCTAAGAATGTAAATGCTTTACATTTCTAGATGTAAAGAGGGAGAGATTCCTTCTTATGAAGTTTGGATGTATTATAAGGATGTCCCAGTCCCCGAACAAGGCCCACATATTGGTAGAGGGTGAGAACAACAACACAAATAGAATAACATCCTCAAAAAGATAGTCTGACACAGTAGCTCCCAAAATGGATTCAAGCGTTCCTCTAGTTCTTAAATGCTCCCTCCCCCCCCAATAACATGATCCCAATTCTGCCTTGCAAATCTGGCTAGACCAGAGGATGTACATTGGCACAGATAGCAAATGGAAACACAGGGAAACCAGGACAGATGACTCCTTCAGGACCAGTGGTGAGAGGGGCGAGACCTGTCGGGTAGATGGGGGGAACCAATTACAAGAATCTAAGTATAGCCTCCTCCCTGGGGGATGGACAGCAGAGAAGAGGGCAGAGGGAGAC
>NW_022103908.1:15413730-15415540 GCF_000313985.2 Echinops telfairi | reverse complement strand
CAAACTGTGGATCATGACCCCTTTGGGGGTCAAACGACCCTTTCACAGGGGTCACGCAATTCATAACAGTAGCAGAATTACAGTTATGAAGTACCAACAAAATAATTTTATGGTTGCCACAACATAAGGCACTGTATTAAAGGGTAGCAGCATTAAGAAGTTGGATAACCACTGAACAATGCACGTTTTCCCTAAAATGATAAAGCTTCAAATGGCTTCAGAAACTAATAATTAATATTACAGAAGTGAAGAGATATAGTCTATTCCAAGACAGATAATAAGAAATAGAACTAGTCTCTAGAAGTAGTATTCGCAGGGCTTTACAGGGGAAGCACAATGTATCAAAACAAGGAATCACATTCCATTGCTGGAATCCAAAGGCAACTACAGAAGGGGGTGAAAAGGATCAAAACAAGCATAAGATAATTTCTTAGTATCTAAACAGTTTTGTTTTTGTTTTGTTATGATAAAAATTCAAAATTATAGAAGAAAATCTGTAACACATTCAAACTGCCAATATTCCAGTTAGTAGCCCAAGGTTTAAACACTTGTGCCACCCAGAAATTTGTTTTAATCTCTTATGTATCTTTCTACATGAGCAAAACTCAGCTTGTTTTAAAACGGAAAGATGCTGCATTTTATTTGTCTTGTATTAAACATATAAAGACATCTCAAAAATAAATTCAACTAATGTCTATTTACCTTGTATGGCTTCATGGTTCATGACCTTTAAATGCGGTGACCTGAATATCTCTACTGTAGGCAGATATGTTCAATCTAACTAATTAAATATACATTTTTCACATTATGTGTAATACACTTCATTTCTTAAGATATTAATTAATTTATAATTATTAGATGTTAACAGAAATTACATTGGATAAAACTAGTTACAAATAATAGCAATAATAAAATAGGCTTTGGATAGCAATGGATGTTCACCTGTAGTAAGAAGGTTAATGTACATGATGTCAAAATTTTTAATAAGCAACAATCCATCTATTATTAACTTAATGAATAATTTTGAGTTGCCATACATGGCTTTGAAACAATCACATTATATTATGCTTGGGTGGTGCAAATGGTTGATATGCTCAGCTATTTGCTAAGAGACCGGAGATTTGAGTGAACACAAAAATCTTTCAGTAAAACGTCCTGACAGTCGGCTGAAAAATCAGTCACTGAAAACTTTGGGAGTGTATGTCGAGTCAAAACATGTGGGTACCCATGTTGTCATCTTCTCAATTGTAGCTTGTTATTATACAGTTGACCCCAAAATCTCAAGATTCAATAGTGATTACACTAACAAATCATTGTGAAATACACAAGCATGAACATTTTAAAATTAGTCATTTAACATGATTTTTCCTCTTTTAAAAATGTCATTTATGAAAAAATTTTTAGTTCAGTATAATGATTGTAAGAGAAGAGTACTATAATGTAGTGCATGAACTACAACTGAAAAATATCAGTAATTAATTACATACAATTGATGTAATTTCTTTCATTATGCAAGTTTCATTGTAGTATATAGACATTTTATTATAAAATATAGTTAAACATTATTGGAATTTAAATTTCATTTTTGATTACTCTTATAATCAAACTTCCAACCTAATGGGGATCATTTTGTGATAACAGTTAGAATGAAGTCCTGAGGGCTCGTTTCACTAAATACTTATTCATTGTCATGTATAATTAACATTTCTTACTTTATTATGCTTTTATGGAGAGCAAGAATATTAAATGACTGATTCATGGTCTTAAAATTCTCATTTACTTGAGACAATAAGAGAAATGTTACCTATAT
>NW_022103908.1:15409769-15411443 GCF_000313985.2 Echinops telfairi | reverse complement strand
TAAAGGGTGTTTTTTCATGTCCTCTATGCTCTAACTATGAAAATATTTGATTTACAAATAAGGAATCCTACTTCGCGGAATTTCATTTATCAAGGTAGGGTCTAGAACCAATTAACCGCGATAAACGAGGGTTCACTGTAATCCAATATCATAATTAAAACAGCAGCTAATTTTGTTCATTTTGTTCTGTGAAAATTTCTCTATTCTAAGAACTTCAGGAATCCATTATGCTATTCGATTCCTGCAAGCAATATGGTCTAGAAAATATATTACTTATTGCAAATGTACACTCAGGAGACTGATTCAAGTGTAGCGTTTAAACTAAGGAGAGGTTATTTAGTCAATAACTGACATAACTTATATGTGCGCCTTTTCAGATTCACTGATGTCACTTTCTTAAATTCTATGGCACACTCTCTCAACTTGCCTAAACTGGACAAAGAAAAACCTTTAAATGTATCACCCAATACACTTCCATCAAGTCAATTTGACTCATAATGACACTAGAGGAGAGGAAAACCTTTGGTTTTCTGAGACTGAAATGTTTACAGGGACAAAAAGACTGTCCAGTGGAGTGGTTGATGGATTTGAGTTGAGTTAGCAATCCCACATGGAACTCCCTCTTCCCCCGAGTTCCTTTTAAGTATGTTGTTCGGTGCCTTCGAGTTGGTTTTGACTTATATGGAGCCTATGTACAATAGAACAAAACCTGCCCTATCCTTTGCTACCCTTGCAATTTGTCTCATGTGTGAGCCCATGATGCATCCAATGTGTCCATCCACCTCCTTGAAGGTTTTCTTCACTGCTCCACGACTTTCCTAAACACGTCCTTCTCTGAGGACTGATTTCTCCTGATAATACGTGCAATGGACATGAGACTAAGTCATGTACTTACTTCTAAAGAACATTCTGGCATCCTTCTGCTGCTGAGTTGCTCTTTTAGCAGTCCATGGTACTTTGGATATTATTTTCCGGCACCATAAATCAAATGAATCAATTCTTCTTTGGTCTTCCTTATTCAATGTCCAACTTTCACCTGCTTATGAGGCAAATGAAAAATGCCACAGCTTGGGCCAAGTGCACCAACAATCTTCAAGGTAATATCCTAATTTTCAACGCTTTTAAGAGATCTCGTGCCATAGAATTACCCATATGCAATGTTTCCGTTGATCTCTTGAGTGTTGCTTCTATGGGCATTGATTGTGGATCTAGGCAAGATGAAATCCTTGAGAACCTCAATATTTTCTCCGTTTATCATGATGTTATCCACAGATTCAGTTGGGAGGGTTTTGGTTTTCTTCCCATGGGGTTGGAATCCACATTAAAGGCTGCAAGTCCTTGATTTTTGTCAGTCTCCCTCACTTTCGCCAGCAAGATTGTATCACCCTATTTTCATTTCTTATTTGTTCTATTACCCAATCATGTTCAAGTCGTATGTTGCTAAGTCTCCACGTATGTTCAATCTCGCTGTCTTCATATTTCTGTTCTTTTTGTTGATTTTCAGTTTAATATTTTTGTGATTTGTGAAAAATAGATGGTAGGATCTCAATAGTTTGCTTTGTAGCTTAACATGTGTTCTATTCTGAACAATGTACCCTGTGTGCTGGAGAAAAAGCTTTCGATGCTGGTAGGAGGAGTACTCTGTGTATGTCTACTGGGTTGAGCTTGCTGATT
>NW_022103908.1:15382320-15408510 GCF_000313985.2 Echinops telfairi | reverse complement strand
TGGATTCTTTCCTTTTCCTTGAAATTGGTTAATTTGGCAATATATTGTGATGTTTTTCTTCGGGATTCTATCTTCTGTGGGATTCTCACAGCTACTTGAATAGCTATTTTCTCCTGCTCTTTGATGTTGAAGAAATTTTTCCCATGAATTCTCCTAATATTTCGTCTGTAGATTTGTTTGTTTCTTCTTGTTCTTGGATCCTGATGAAACAGTTTCTCTTGATGGTGGCTTTCTGATTGCTTCCCTTTTTTGCTGATGATTTCTCTCATCCATTGTAGTTAGGCTGATTGTCTTCCAGCTCACTGACTACATTTTCCTTTTCTTCAATTTTATTCCTTCTTCTCTTTTACTGTTACCTCATTCTGTTCTCTCATTGTAATTTCTTTTGGCTTGAGGATTTAACTTTGTTATGCTCTTCCATTGCTCTCCTTAGTGTTCCCCACATCTCTTGAAACGACATAAGCATCATTCTTCCGTACTCTGTTTCGGATAGTTCCAGAATCTCTTCTGCGGAGGACTCCATTGGGCTTGATTGATTCTTTTCGGTTGTTATTTTTTGTTATTTGTTTTTTTTCTTAATTTGGGGGTTTACTGTGGTTTATTACTGTTTCCTCGACATCATGGTACAGCTATTAGTGTGTACAGGTGAGCTGCTGGGTTGTATAAGGTAGTTGGCTCTGTCTAGTCAAGTGAGAGAAGTCTAGTAAGAACTGTGATAGATATGTTGGTGAAATGGAGAAAAAGGAGAGAGATGGGTAATTGGGTAATGTGCAGGGGAAGAAGAGGGAGAATAAAGTAAAAGTAATGATGATAATAATAAATGGCTGTCTAAATAGGCTGACAGATTTGTAAAAATAGTGGGAAAATGCATTTTTAAGAGGGGTAATCAGAATTAGCAAGTTTCATGGAAATATATTTCGTGAGGCAAAAAGAGAGAGCAGAAAGAGGTAATGCATGGATGTTCAGGGACAAGGGGGACAAAAGAGATGTGGGTGGGCTTGGATGTGGGTGCTTAAGATCTGTTGCTATGGAAACATGAAGTGGGCATGCATGTGACCTCAGAAGAAGAAAAAAAGATCCTCGTTTAGATGTGTGTACCAGAATCCGCAGGCCTGCCAGGTTTTTGCCTAAGAAGAGCGCATATCCTCAGGAGGGTGAGGTTCCCTGGAAGAAGACACCTAAAGAAGAAGTGCTAGAGAACTAGAGGGGAAAAAAATAATTACAATAGAACAAAAGTACAAAAAACAAATAAAATAAATCAAAGTTAAAACTAAATCGGCCTTGCAGGCCTCGATGCCAGTTCCTCTCGCAGCATTACAGCGTTCACATTGGTGCTGTGTGGAGGAGGTGGGGCTTGTCTCAGGAGCAGACATCGGAGAACAAAGCGGGAAAGAGGTGGAAAGCGGGAGAAGGCAAAAATGAATCTTGAGTACTGCTTATGTCCTCACCAGGATGTCCATGACATCTGCTACCTCCCAGGGTTGTCCCCACATGTCAGCAAGGTAAGAGATTCACCTGCTTGAATTGTCTCAGGGGCTGGGAAAATCAGCGGTGCCGGGAGGAGAGGGCTCAGGAAGCAGCTCTTATCTCTGAGCAGTGATAAAGGGGAATCCATCAACCAGCATTGCTGCTCTCCCACTTACAAAAGGTGGGTTTACTTAGCTTTTATGTGGGGTTTCTCACTGCCAGAACGTTAAGGCTATTCGTCTTCATGGAACCTCTCAAATTCTTGCAGATCCTTCCCTGCTTATCTGGCAGCCATATCCCTGCTCTCCATCTTCTGCCTTGTCTATAGTCTTAATAGAGAAATGAAAACCTGGAATTCTGATTTTAGAAAAAGTGGGTCTTCACATTCCTAAAATTTGATGTATATTCTAGATACACTGGTGTTTATTTGATAGTTTGATTCTCTATATATTTTTCACCTTCCCTTTTACGTCTCAGAAAGTTTTGGTCAGCCAGAAAACATGGGATAAGAAATGAGATATATATTATATAATTTTAAAGATATCAATCACTATACTAATTAATAAAATATTATAGACAAATGTGCAATCTATCACTATGAAAGATAGATATGAGGGAGGGGTAACAGGAAATGCTCACCAGTGTGATTTTAATTTAAAATCTGAATTTGAACACTTCAAAATTGAAGAATACAGGGAAACTCAAATAAATCCTTAATGATTAGTGAATTTACTCTCATAATTTAAGCAGAACTATTAATTTTGATTAGGTATAATATATACAGTACTTTATCTTTTTGTCCAGTGCCAAATAATGCCTTTCTGAGAAATTTCAACTACCCTCCCTATTGATATAGGCCAAATAATAGCTGTCAGAGTATTAGTGCGTCTTAACCTCGGGAACATGTGAATATATTACATTACTTGGTAAAATGAGGTTACAAATACCATTCAGGTATTGACCTTACCATAGAAGAATAATTTTACATTAGGTGGCTGGATTTAATATTATATCATCAGTCTTAAAAAAGCAAAGACTTTTCCCCAGCTGGAGGCTGAAAAAAGAGACAATAGACAGGAAATCCAGAGATTCTATACATGATAAGGAGTGGAGATGGTTCTGAAAGTCTGAGATCTAGAGGCCCATATGAAAGAAAGGACACGGAATATAAAAGATCAAGTGGGATGTATTTAGGAGCTCATTGCATGTACCAGGGCACTAATGCCTAAAACACTCAGGAAATAAATTTTGGCCAACAATTTTTTACAGAACCTCAAGATCCCAGCTCGCTGAAACCTTGATTTTACCATTGGCAAACATGCAACAAAGAAACACTGACGTCAACTTGATTTTCTAACCTATAGAAGTATGGGATAATAAAGGTACTTTTAAGCTGCTAAATTTGTGGTAATTTATTACACTTTTTGGAGAAATCTAATGCCCTCAATCAGTATGCTATGATCATACTTATATGTATTTTCATGAACATTTAACAGATTTCCCCATCAAACTTCAGCTTTTGTCAAATTTAATAAACTCTCTAGTTTCACATGGCTCATACCCAAGTATCTATTTTAAATTTCCAGGTCATGTAAAGTATTTTGCTATTGGTGACTGCAAATATGTTTATTTACATGAGTTTTCTGATGCTATTTTCATCTGGGATTATCTACCTTTATAAATGTTACAGTTTTACTTTGTTAACACATATTTACATATGTTATTGCCAAAAATGGTTCTGTTTAAGTGATTAAAAGTCTAACATTTATAATTACAATGTTCTGCACTTGCCAGCTGCTCTCATCTCCTCTTCGTTTCAGATAAACATGGCAGGATTTTTTGTGAGCATTCAATTGAAACCTACACAGAATGAGCTGCTGTCAACAGCATCAAAAGATATTACTCTACGTATTTCAATACATCCACCAAGCCACAATCACTTATAAGTGGGACTTGTCACTGTGTAATTTTAAATAAATTATACAGGTGTCCAATCTTAATGAGACTGATGGTTTAATTTAGTTGAGAATAAGGAAATAGTAGATATTTCTAAAAAATAGAGAAATTATTATCTACAGTAAATCTGACTTGTTATTGTTACAATTATGTTTAATTTAGTTACTTTTTAAAAGTCAATGTACTTAATTATGAAAAATATCATGTAGTCCTTACTAAGTTCAAATTCTAAGTCTTTCATTTTCATTGGTTCTTAAGTTGTTTCTTTTTATCTATGTAAATGTAAGACCCTTTCCCCAACTTTAAAAAAGATTTCATATAATTTATTCTTTGTAAAGACATAGACTATTACATAATTCTTCAGTGTAGTGTTTTAAAATTTTCTATAAGAAAATAAATATCAATTGTTTTTCATCTGAATGCAAGTTTATCACTTGAAATGGTTATAATGCATGTGGTCTGAATATTCTACTAGATACAAGGCATATGTCAAGCCCTTATGATAGTAATTGACCTTATTGTCTATATTTTTATCATTTTAAATAGTTTTATTGGCATTTAATTCACATAACATGCAATTATATATTAAATCGTTGTGCAATCATCACCCCAATCAATTCCAGAACATTTTCTTTTCCTATTCATTGCTGTTAGTTTTCCTGTTCCCTGGCCTCCCCTGATATCCCCCTAGGTAATTATTAACCCAGTTACTATCTCTATAGATTTGCCTTTCCTGGGTTTCATATACAGAACATTGTACCAAACACAAACAAACAAAAATAGCAAAAAATCAAAACAAAACAGAACTTTCTAAATCAAAGAGAAAGAAGAAAATATTAAAAACTGAAACAACTCTAAAATGGTCAAAGGGAGATCAAATATTAAAGTATTACATTTTAATCTAACTATATCTACCATATCCAACTTTACAATGCTTTCTGATAACAATGCTATTCACATTCCTGGACTATATTCAGAGAGGATTCACTTTAGAGATATGATTATCATTTTATGATGGAGAAGACTATAAATCATGCTTCTCAGGCATAAGCTTTTTCTATTGATAGTGTCATTCATTTAGCCAATTTTGAGAAGAAGAAACTATACATATATAGGCTGGATTTTCAGACCATCATATATAATTGTTGACTAGTATTTTCAAAAATACTCATTCAGAGAAGCTGAACCATGTGTACCAGACTAATATATATCAGAATAAAGCAAGGAGAACATTAAAATTGTAACTATATAAATTTATAGTCGTCCTGGGCCACCAATCATTGAATACTTTCAAAGCAAGAGATCCAAACCAGAATTCCATGACCACCAATTCCACAACTGTGGAATCGCAATCATATACTTCTTCTCACACTAGGAGGTTCAATTTTAAGTCCAAGTTTGTATGGAAGTTCCTTGAATCTGCTGTAGATAAGTTTGAAGTGAATCTTAGTTTACGAGTGGTGTTTCCATATCAAATCATTCTGTTGATACCTATGAAGGATGGTATGCACCTCAAAAAGACAGATCCTTAATTCCAGTTGTCTATTGCACCAGGCCTGTACATTAAGAACTGGATAGAAGTTAGATCAAAAGTATCCAATTGGGAACAGAGTACCAAGAGTATTCTCTCTTTGGGTTTTGTATAAGTATTGATAACCTTTTTTTTTCTCTTGATGAGAGGTTGCTTCAACTGACTTACTCACCAATAGAAGGAAAGTAATTGCCCTCTCCAAAACACACATGCCTCTCTCCCCAGTGTTGTCTTGAATTTCCAGTAGGGTTCACACAACACTTTAATAGCAGTGCTGGTTGATTTTGGGTGACCGTAGCACACTGTTGTGGGACAGCAACTGAAGAGTCTGCTCCTTCTTCCCTCATTTTGAGAAACTGACCACAGCTGAGGTGAGGTCTCCTCCATCAAAGTGATTTATAAGATGTGCACATAAAAGGAATGCTAGATGTCTTATAGGCACTAGGTAGACTCTCTACATCATTGCTTGGCATACCAGATTAAGAGATTACATGATTTAAGAGCAGAAGCCTACCTTTATCTTGATGTTTATATTATAGTAGTAAACTCATACAATATTTGTTATTTTGTGATTGACCTACTTCAATCAGCTTAATTATTTCCATGTTCTTTTATGCCATGAGGTGTTTTATCGTGCTTTTTTTAAAAGAGATGTATAGTATTCCATAGTGTGCATGTACCAAAATTGCTTTATCCATTCTTCCACTTATGGGCATTTGGGTTTTTCCAGCTTTTTGCTGTAGCGAACTGTGCTACAGCCAACATGGAAGGGCATAGAGTTTGTGTTCTGTTCTTAACTTCTTTGGGGTATATGCCCAGGAGAGGTATTCCAGGCTTATACGGTATTTCTACTACCAGTTATTTTACGTTTTGCCACAGCACTTTCCACAATGGTTGTACATGTACATTTCCTTAAAACAAAATACAATTCATTGCCCTTAAGTTGATTCTCCCTCGTGGTAACAATAGACCTGCAAACAGATCACTAGCCTTTTCTTTGTGGCATTTCAATGTGGGTTAAAATCACCCACTTTAGTTTCATACAAAATAATAATAATAACCAAAGCACTGCTATCACTGCTATTTGAGACTGAGTCATAGGAACCTGATAGGATGAGTAGAAATGCCCTTGTGGGCTTCTTAGGCTTTTTTAAAAAGATCATTTTACTGGGGTCTCTTACAGCTCTTATAACGATCCAAACATCAATTGTATCGAGCGCATTTGCACATATGTTGCCATCGTTATTTTTTAAACGTGTATTTTCTATTTGAGCCCTTGGCATGAGCTCCTTTTTTTATCGTCCCTCCCCGCTCCCCCTCTTGTGACTCCTTGATAAATTATATATTATTATTTTCATATATTTTGTGTGTGTGTTTAAATTCTTTTTTTTTAATTATTAAACAATTTTATTGGGGGCTCTTATATCTCTTATCACAATCATTCATCCATTGTGTCAAGCACACTTGTACATATGTTGCCATCATCATTTTCAAAGCATTTTCTTTATACTTGAGCCCTTGATATCAGTTCCTCGTTCTTTTTAATCTTTACTAGAACAGACAGCTTCTTCTATCTCCCCTAGAGCTGATTGTGAGTTCAAACTGCAATGTGTGGTCAGCAGCTCACTGAAAACTCATTAGGCCACCAGGGATCCTATTGAGGTCATGGTGAAGTACAAATTATTTGTACTACCCAGTGACTTCCTTTTCCCGTAGATATGCATGAATTCCCTTTTAAGCATGATAGCGACTGACAATAATTCAACATTAACCAACCCTACCTCTTAGAACTAGGAGAAATATTATTATATATGTCTAACATATGGTACAGGGGTTTAGGTAAAGCACATAAAAGCAGTGTGATTCCTTTGTCACATGCTACTTCTTTTTTTAAATTTTCGATTTGGAATGCTGGCAGAAATCTTTAATATCACACAAAGCTACAGTTTTGTTTAATAGTAATTAAAAATGGTTGCGTTAGTAGTACATTAAGAGGGAGCTCCTAAAATCCAGTCTAGAGCTAGAGGAGTGGGTACAGCAAGAAATATCTCTGGTGTTATTGGTTGGATCTTGGTAGAACACAGTGCATACAAAAACATCTAATAATGCTTTATTAATTATTCACAGGCATTTAACTATGTGGATCATAATAAATTATACATTGTATTGTTAAAAGGGGGATTTAAAATCACTCAAGTGTGCTCATGAGGGACTTTTGAAACTAGAAAAAAGGGATACTATGTGGTTTAAAATCAGAAAACATGTGCATCAGTAGTATATCCTTCACTGTCTTTGTTCAATCTGTACGCTCAACAAATAATCTGAGAAGCTGAACTCTATGAAGAAGAAACCAGCAGTGGGATTAGAGGAAGGCTCCTTAGCCACCAGTGACAAGCAGATGGCATACCTTACTTGCTGAAAGCAAAGAGTGCTTGACGAGCTTACTGGGAAAGATAAAAAATGACAGACTTCAGAATTACATCCCCCAAAAAACAGAAACAAAAGAACTCCAAAATTAACCAATAAAATACATGGTTATAAGGGGAGAAAAGCTTAAAATTGTTAATAATTTTATTTTACTTGGATAGGGCCTTGCAAATAGGGTGTGTGAAATATTAATTGATGGGATTAGTGGGAATAAAAAAAATAAGCGAAACAAGAAGTGAGAATCTCAGTGCTATCAGGGAATAGAGCCTCTAGGAGAGAATGTTCAAGTTCAATGCTTAAAGTGACAGAGAACAAGAGTAGGGGCACCATAGGCCATGGCCAGGAGATTCTGGAATAGAGCCAAGGAGTCAAGCAGAGACAGAACCGATAGCATGTGACTCTGTGACCTTGAGATAATCAGGTGAAGTGGATTTCAAGCAATCAGATGACAGAGACTGGGAACTAGAGAAATACTTGACTGCTTGTCAAGATGAGACCTTGCTGGGGGCCCAAGATGGGGTGTTCAATGTTTTCTGACCAAGGCTTTTGACAACCTATAAACTTCCTTAAGAAAACCCCTATAAGTGTGAGAATTGTTTGTGAATTCTGTGTGGCCATTGAAATTGATAACTATTTCTCCCTCAGGACTTGCAAATAGTGCAAAGTCAGAAATAGTTGGTGTCCGAAAAGGGTAAAGAAGAATGGAGGGTGGAGGCATGTCTGACCTCTGCCTTCTGGGAGCTGGCCTTTGGCTGATGTGTAGAGGGGTTCCTCTTCGCTGCTGATGAGCTAGAAATATTCAGATATTGTCACATGCTACTTTCTCAATGCTTAGAGAAGCAACAATCAGGAAGTCAAAGCACTGCATAGGACACATCTGTTAGAGAAGTCCTCTTTAAAGTGTTAAAGAGCAGAAATATCATTTTGTGGACTAAGGTGCTCATAACCAGAACCACAGCATTTTCAAACACCCATCTGCATGAAACATTACAAAATGAATAAAGAATACCGAAGAAGAATTGAAAAGCGCCGGTGACATAGTGGGTGTGTTAGGCAGGGTTCTCTAGAGAAACGAGACCAGGACAGTTATACTTTCATACATATGACTATAGACTTATACAGCAAGAAGGAATATAACAGCTAATTAGTCCACACAGCAGTACAGTTCAACTGACTTCTGTGGAACAGTTAATATTCTGGAAGTCCTTCAACTCAGGAGGGATGCTGGGTCCAAGGTCAAGGAAGCAGACAGTAGAGTCTTCCCTTGGGCAATGTAGGTAGATTCCACTCACTGGAGGTGATCAGCAGGGGGCTCATCAACAGTCAGTAACTCAGGAATTTAGGGAATCAAGCCAGGATGGGGTATCAAACTCAAACAATGCATGATGACAGGAATCGCCAGCCTCAAGCTCAAGAGATGTACACACCAACAGTGTGGTGAAGCAGGTCTTGAAGGAGCCTCAAGCTCTAGTGACAGTATCCATGGTTTGGCTTGTCCCACAGGTAGTGTAGCTCGCAAGTTGAGGCAGAGAACTAGCTAAAGCAGCCATGGGCTTGTCTGATGACCAGAGAGCGAGAGAGGGGATTGGGGCATGTAGGACCATTTATCTCTTTGCCTTCCAATCAAACAGCAACCTACTTAGTCACACATTGTCCTATTGGCCAGGTTGGCACAATAAACCTATCTATCACAGACACCTTTCCTGACCTGTTGATCCAAAGGCATGAGAAGCCTACAGTGGCTAGGGGACATTCTCAGCTGCCAGTTCAATGGAATCTGTGCTGTGCTTCCAGGTGGGAGAGTTTCGTCTTTCAGGACTAGGACATCCAGGCTGCAGAGAATAGAGTTGCTCGGACAGGAAGTAAATATGTTGCAAATGGATCACTAGGAGTAATAGTGAGTGGTGCCCCTCCAGCTTCTACCCCTTGATTCCTGGACCTATGAATCCTGGCTATGTTGGCTGCTGGTTTAGAGGGTATACAGCATCCTGGAGAACATTCCCCCAGTCCCTCAAAGTGTGTTTGTTACTTAACTACAATTGTTAGGCATAAACTATTGTTGTGTTGTTCAATTATAGAATATTATGTTTAAAGGAGCCTTTGGCACATATTGAATTGTATGCACTTTAGTTTTATCCTGTTAGGTACAGATATGATTTCACAGTTGTTTTGGTTAAAAAATATATATGGTTAAAGACTTGTGTAAAAGTGTCAAATTGACAAAGGGGTGATAAGTTACATAATCTTTCCTCAGTTTAAGAAGGGGTAGAGTTTAGCCTGTCAATCAGGTCACAGCTTGATGACCTCATTTGGAAGCACAGCAGAGATAAATAGCTCACTATTGTTCTCTGCTTTGCAGTCCTGTGGACAAGCCACATGGAGCTACACTGAAGTAGCCAGAGCCCTGGAGCTGGAGTAACCACATGGAGAGTGACACCAGTGCTGAGATGCTTCCATCACCACTGTATCCACAAGATTTTCCATACACTGGACTGTCATCTTCCTGCATTCACATTGCATGCAGTATCATTGCATGGCTGCATGAGTCTAAAGAGAAATTTATGGGGTACTGTTGACATATGGGGCAATATCGGATTTATGGTCTTAATCTGGACTGGTCTGGGATGTTTTCTTAATATATAATTGCTCAAGTATATAAAGCTCTTTCTTATACACAGATGAGTGTCTATGAATCCGTTTTTTTAGTCAACCTGGACTAACACAGTGGGTTACAAGTTGGGCTGCTGTCCACAAGATCAGCAAGTCAAGTTCTCTCGCTAATTCCCAGGAGAAAGATGAAGCAGTCTGCTTCCATAAAGCTTTTATAGCCCTGAAAATCCCAGGGAGCAGCTATCTTCTGTCCTATCGGGTTGCCATAGATCAGTATGCACTCAATGGCAATGCTTTTAAGTTTTGAAAAATAATCAATTCTCCAGAATGATGATGTTGGTGAACAACATTGTATATACCATGAACTACCAGAAGAATGAACAAATTTCTCTTGGCAAAAATAGCTAATGTCAATAGTAAATTTAAGTAAAATATTGGTTTAAGTAGTTGATTGTTAACCAAATACCTGATTATTCAAATTTACCCATTTGTTCTATAATAGGAAGATCACACAATCTGCTCATGTAAAGATTTCAGACTTGAAAATTCTGTTGGGCAATTCTTTTCTGTCATAGGACATCTTTATGGGTTAAAAAAAAAATACTCAAAGTCACCTAAAAACAATAACAGCAATGTTATATGTTACCACTTAAAGAAGAACATGCCATGACGGATAATGTCACATTTTGAAAATATTACTCATATTTGTTGAATATGGAGACTATGTTTAAAATGAATATTTATATTAACCAAATGGTGCTTAGTGAATAATATTGAAAATACACTAACAGTATACAAGGTATTTTAGAGAGCATGTTAAATTTAAATTACCTGAAAGAAAGTATTGATCTCTTAACCATTTTTTAATAAATTAGAGTTGTAGGGCTGATGTTATCTAAGTACAGAATTAACCTGATAAGGTTCAACACATTTAACCATTTTTCTTGTATGAGTGAACATAAAATAGTAATTATGTTGCATGTGTGTGTTTAAATCACTATTGAAGGAAAAAGAGTCTTATTATTGAACAAGTTCTAGATATGTGGGAATTTTCTTAAATATCTATCAATCTTCCCTAATTTTTTAGTGTTTTTAACATATTAATAAAATGTAAGTTAATTCAAAATTTGTGATGATTCTGGAAAAGTGTAAAGTGATCTTTGGAATTTAACCATGATTACCTTATTCAGTATCTTATCTGCTCTGTTCCATATGGTAATGAGTCAACAGGGGAGCGCTGCAAAGTGGTTGAATGTGTATAAGAGAGCTAATTCTAGGCATTGAAGATTTTTTTATTGCTAGGCATTAAGACTAAACATAAATGTTATTATTTGATACTTTTTGCTTATGCATTGTGGGGTGTTTTTTTGGTTGTTTATTATAAAATTTTGTATCATGAATCTAGAGAAGCATGGATTTTGGCCCAGGCATATCAAATATGTCATTTTATATGCTATACATGAAGATATTCATATTTGAGAAGTGCCTACATGTAAATTACTCTTTATCTAGTTGTAGCACTTCCTAAATCAGGGTTTATCTTCCCCACTTTGGTCTCAAGTCACAGAATGCAATATTCTAGCAGAGAACTCTGTGCTCACAATTTTTATTTATATGGCCCTATGTTCTATGGCAAGACTTCATCTCATACACGTTGGAAATATCATGAGAAGCCAATGCTTTTTAGAGAGCATGCCCATGTTTGCCAATACATGTCAGTGAAAATGAGGAAGACCTTTAAGAGCACAGCTTGGCTATAGCAATGGGCCCAATAACCATAATTGTGAGCATCGCAGGGTCTCACTCTGTTGCACATAGGGTGCCTCTCAGTCGGAGTGGACTAAACAGCACCAAACAAAAGCAAGGACTCAGTGCTGGTCGTGTAGTGGTCAAAACTTGTGCTGCTAACCATCATATTGGAAATTCAAACTCACCAACTTATCCTCAGGAGAAAGACAAGACTAATTTCTTCTGAGGTCAGGGTTGACACATTCAGCACAGGACTATGGGGTGATGATTCTGTACCATTTGTGGTATTTGATTAAGAATAAAATGGATTATTTTATTATTAAAAACAAGATACAGATTGAGGTAGAAATTATGATGCCCTTTTAAATTATTATTTATATGCCCAGGCATTTCCTCTAAACAGTTTCATGACATGAAACGAATGATATTGTAAAAAATTTATTCAGTTTTTTCATATGCAAATAACTGATGGTAAAGATTTGAAATGACCCAAAAGCCTCATACTGTTAAAAATGTCTATAGCATCAACAAGAAAAAAATCTTGATTTTTCCTAATAATGCCAGAGTAATATTTTTGGAATGCTATGTATATTTAATTTTGAAAGTACTTTTGATAAAAATGAAGGTAATTATTCCCTATAGTAATTACATCTACAGCAGATGTGCACTGAAGTCCATGCATTCATTCAATAACCACTACAGAATTTTATAAAACCGTAATCACATTCAAAGTGTGCCTCAAACAACTATATAAATGAAATCCATATTAATTCTAATACAATGTAAAGTAAACCACAGAACTGTGCTGTGATAGAATTCAAGCACAGATTAAATCAAGAAATAGCCTGAAAAATAAGAACAAGACTTGCAGTAATTGCATCCAATGCAGATTAAGGGAAAAACCAGAAAGCAAAGAAAAAGACAAACCCACTAAAAATGAATTCTAAACAAAAGAACGTTAAACCTTCCAGTAGCTGCTTGCCTCATGGTCATATAAATAAGAATAAAAATAAAAATCTGATATTGCAAGCCCTAAAAAAAATGCTGTCATAGAATTGAGATTCTCCATATTTTATATTATATTATAACAAGATTTTACTGCAACGTCTTTAGCTTTAGTAATAATTGAGGGTTGAAAACCAAAAACTGTAAACAGAAAAATGGCTATTTTACTAAATTCAGAGAACACTTACCCAGCGGCTGTAAAAATCTAGGATAACATAAAAACATAGTTTAACCCTGTTGATTTTAAGCCAAATTTTATATAAAATCCAGCCAGGAAGAACATGCATGTGTCACTGAAAGAAAACAGATTACTCATTGCTTACATGTGGAAAATAGCTCTGAGGAGCTGATTTCCATTTTCACCTGATTGAAGGGGGAGATAGAAGGACTAGCTGCCAAGTCGCCATTGAAAAGTGGGCTTTGCCTAGTACATTCAGCAGGCAGCCTTGGCACTGCCGGTCTCCAGGGCCTGCTTCTGCTGCACTTCCGTATATATCTCCCCAAGGCACACTCCACCTTGATGGAGACGCGTGAAGAATGGTCTGGCGACTGAAAAAAGAGACATAGGTGCAGGGAGACAGTGGATGGTGTAAGATATGAAAATAATAATTTATAACATATCAAGGTTTCATGAAGGTGGGAGGAAGGGGGAAGGAGGGTAAAAAGAGGAGCTGATACCAAGGGCTCAAGTAGAAAGGAAACGTTTTTGAAAATGATGATGACAACGCATGTACAAATGTGCTTGATACAATTGATGTACAGATTGTTATAAGAGCTATAAGAGTCCCCAATAAAATACTTTATTGAAGAAGGAAATAAAAAGAGGAGGCATGCACTATTTAGTTCCAGCTGGGTTGTCTTGGGTCCTGCCAGACCTAAATCGCTATTTATCTTCATCCTCTGCTTACTGATGCTTCTTTTCTCCCTTTGTGTGCTTCATTTGTAATACATATTTCGCTCCCCAAACTCCTTACCAGCTTCTGCCTACAGAGGACCTAACAGTCAACAGTTTGTAACATCTTCAGGTACTTGTTAAATTTTCAAACAGGCTCAGCATGCTGCTACCTCAGGGCCTTTGCACTTGCTCTAATTGAGACATTTGGTATCCCCTCTATCTGAATTGTGATATCCCCATCTCTCTTTGTTCCCCTTTCTTGTTATATTGCACCTGACCAAAGAAAAAAACACAGTTCCATTGTATCCAATATATTTACTAATATAAAATCCTATATCATATATTACAAGATGTCTGCATTACCTCAATCCAACACAAAGCACAGACACATTAGGCTATGGATTTCTGTGTTTTTGGTGTACAAATATATTCTCAGTGTCACCATCAAGGCCTATTATGTGGTTACTGGGTACGTATTAATTATGTGTTATGTGAGTATACTTTTTAAATCTTAGAAATAACCTAAATGTCCATTGTCAGAATATAGATAGCATGACCTTCCTATACATTTAAGATAAATTGGAAATACTAGCAATATACTACTGGCTTACTTTAATGTGTGAGAACCCAAACCTCCCATCATTGATTGATTCCGAATCAGAGCAAACCTTTATATGGTTTATGAGACTAAAATCTTTATGGGAGCAGGTAATCTCATGCTTCCCCCACAGAATTGTTGGTGGATTTGAACTTCTGACTTTTCAGGAGCAGACCAATATTTAATCCAGAGTACGACCAGAGATTTTTAGTATGTGAATGCATTATTAATAATAAGATAATTATTCATCTCAGATGCTAAATAGGTTTTCCCTTAATCTGGAATTTGGGCTTCCTTTGAAAGGGGAGCAATGGGAACATCAGTTATTCCAGTACCAACATTATTGTATTTAAGAAATGTGTTTATGGGAAATTACTGCCTATTTTAATATTACTTTAGGTTCCCACAACTAGCAGAGAGAACTAGATTACCCTGGGTAAAATCTGATGAGGAATAATGGAGAGCCATGCTTAAACTCTCTCTCATTCGCTCACTCTCTTGCTCTCTCGCTCTCTCTTTCTCTATCTTTCTCTCGCTCTCTCTCTCCCCAGAACAGAAAGCCCAGTCTTTCACCCATGGAGTTTGGTGGTTTCAAACTGCTGATCATGTCGGCTGCAGCCCAATGCACAACCTCTATGCCACCAGGGCTCCTCCAGATCATTTAAAAACATTAGATATTGATGAATCTGTTTAGCAAATAAAATTATATCGGATCATAAGTTTTCTGTGTTTCTAGAAATAGGAGACTCCTCTGCATTTGGACTGTGGTGTTGGTGAAGAATATTGAAAGTAGAAGAGAAATGAAAAGAACAAACAAATCTGTCTTGGAAGAAGTGCAGCCATAATGTGCCTTGGAGGCAAGGATGCCAAGGTTTCATCTCAAGTACTTTGGACATGTTGTCAGGAGAGACAAGTCCATGGGAAAGAACATGATGCTGGCAAAGTGGAGGGGCAGCAGGAAGGGCTTCAGTGAGATGGAAGGACACCGTGATTGTAACAATGGGCTCAAGCAGAAGAATAGTTGTGAGGATGACACAGAGCCAGGAAGTGCTTCATTTTCTTGTACATGGGGTCGCTGTGTATAGGAATGGACTCAATAGCCCCTAACAAAAATATTATTAATTAAAATGTCATTTTACAATCTTCTATAATATCCATTATCTGACAGCTTATATCGTTCAAAAATGTATAGACCAAAGGGTAAACATTTGAAATTTGAATAAATCTAGTAAGAGCAATTGAGTTTCTCTTTTTAAATATGATGGGATTTTGATTTGTCAAATGAGAAATAATAAATCCCACCCTAATGTATTATAATACAGGAGTCATTGTTTTCTTCTGAAGTGTAGTTTTATTCAAGAAAAATGCCCATTATGTCCTCGTATAAATTAACGTGTTGTCATACTTATATGTATAGGACAACTATATAATCATTGGCAGGAGCTTTGATAAGGAGTTTCCAGAATGAATGATTCGATCAGTGGATTTACAGGACAAACATGCTTTGATCAATGCTATCTGTGCACTGCAGATACAGGTAGTTCAATCTCAGTGGCAAGTAAGTGAGAGGAGAGAGTGGATAAAAAGGTATTATCTTCCCTTACTTAATCAGTCTTCCATAGCGAGAGGCTAAGCTTGCAACTGCTTTTCAGAAACATGTTCATTAAGGTTTCCGAAACGTCCTTCACTTTGTAGGAAACAGGCCAGTTTATTGGACTGCTTAAATCAAGGCAGGATGTGCTTTGCAATACCTTTCAGCTGAAGTTCACTATACTTACTCTCTGCCAGCTGTATTCTCGTGGTGAAATATGATTCTGTGACGGAAACCTAGACTAGCTTTTATATTTCAGTTTGTAAATGTATCTTGGGAATATTACAGGAGGCCCAGGGACTTCTTTAGATTCTGTCTGGTTTTGTGGCTCTTAATCCAGAGGCAGATGGAGAAGAATTGTGATATAGTACAAGTGCAAAGTTTTGCTTTGTTGTATTTATTTTAGAGAAACACAGAAGAGAATTCACCAAATGATCAGTCCCAGGTTGAAATGGGGTTGTGAGAACCAGTACCAAAAATGTCGCAGATGCGTCCAGTGGTGGGATACAGTTGGTTTGCCCCTGTATGGCAGATTTTATACCTAAATTTTTGTTGAGTCTGGGGAACTGGTTGTTAAAATGGTGCTTGTAATCAGGGTTCTCTCTAAGGCAGATGACTAGGCAGCCACCCAATATGGAAATCACAAATTTACATTCCTTACTCTTTTTTAACATTCATCTGTGCCACAGATGTGCATTTTCATCGAATTCTATACATGGATATATGATTTCAACATACATTTGCTATGATAGTGAAGAGAGTATCGCTCAGGGTACTGTAGTTCCCTTTTTAGACTTGTTAGAAATGAATCACTAAGTTCAGCACCCACTTCAGAAGGAAACACTAGGCTTCTTCAGCTGAAGGACGAGATCATAAATGAATTGCTAAGCTATACTGAAGCACACACAGTGACATATATCATGGAAGGATTGTTGGTACGTTGGTTGTGACTCATAGAGACTGGATTGTGCACAGCAGAATGAAGCACTCCCAGTCTTGTAACATCATCAAAGTCGTCATTGTGTTTGAGACCATTGTTGTCAATACGGTGTCAATTAGTTTCCTTTGGAGTATTTATCATTTTTATTGACCTGCCCCTTTTCTTCGGACAATGTCCTGCTCCAGGGACAGTTCTCTCCTGACATAGCCACAGGTCCCGAGATAAAGACCTGCCATTTCAGATTCTAGGAGGCATCCTGACTGTACTTCTTCAAAGACAGATTTGTTTGTTCTGACAATCTATTATATTTTCAAGATTCTTCCCCAGCACCAAAATTCAAATATATCAGTTCTTATGCAATGTGATAAAGCGATGGAGGCCATATTTGACTTCGTTTGCCTAAACACAAGAGGAAGAGAATAGAGCTCCTGCCATGAGGCAGAAGTCTGTCTTGCTTCCACGCGCCCCTCTCCTTTGACCACGTGCTTGCACAGTCTTTGCTCCGACAGCGCTATGCTTTCCTTCTTCTCACTGTGAGTTATGACCATCAGCAAAAGGACGTTCTGGAGCTTGACTCCATCCACATTATTGAAGCTGATTCGACTTTGAGGAGCTAACTCCTCTCCAGTCATATAAATGCCTAATTCTCTGGCACTGTATCTGACAAATCTCATCTGGTCTTCGTAGGATCTTCTCAGTGGCTGGAGCTCTGGTGGCATCCACAAGGTCTCCAGTTAGAAACATGAGAGAGAAACATGGGGCTTTCTACTACTGCAAACAGTTAGTCTAGTTCTACTTCTTGCTGCAGGGTTATTGTTAATTGTTATTTGTCCCCTCTGGGGTTGGGTGGCTGTATATCCAACCTTGTGATGGGTTCCCCCTTTCACACACCCCCCCAACCACACCCCTACCATTATGATATTGATACTCCCACTACTGCTCCTGAGAGGTTTATCTGTGCTGAATTCCATGTGTCCCGAGCTCTTCTCTGTACCAATGTGAGTTCTAAGGTCTAGCCAGATTTGTAAGGTCGAATTGGGTCATGGTAGGGGGGCCTAGGGGTGTGGGGTGGGGAAGCATTCAGGAACTAGAAAAGTGATGTGTGATTTGTCGATGATAGACTACACCTTGGTTGAATCATCCCTTGTTATAACCCTTCTGTGGGGAGATAGGCAATTGTCGAGATTTTAACTCTTTATAGGAGCAGAGAACCTTATCTTTCTTCTGTGAGGAGGCTGATTGTCTTGAACTGATGCCCTTGTGGCTAGCAGCACAATACGCATCAGTACAATTGTGAGAATAGCACAGGATCACAGGGTCTTTCGTTCTATTGTAAATAGGATCGCTATGGGTCGGAGATGAGTCAATGGCATCTAACAACAACAGCAGCAACTTAGTAATCAAAACGGAAACAAATTGGGCCTCACAAAGAAAAAGGAAAATAACAAACCCAAGAGCGCCAAGATGACCAACTGTGGGCTTCCCGTGGAAACTGTCGGTGCCGTTAAATGCTCTGCATCCATTCTCTGCAGCAAAGATCTAAAACAGGCAGAAAAGAAGCAAACACTGGGGAGTACTCACTCTTCCATGTAGATGAGAGAAATGATCAAACCACTTCTGGGAAAACGAAAGGAGAGCACATATTCAAAGAGAACAGGAAGTGCCAGGAATTCTCAGTGGCTCAACTACCAATCAAATAATCCCTCCCAAGGGGCAGAGCTCTGCCCAACTAGGAGAGGAAGGAGGCAGGCTGTTGCTTGCCGCCCAACTCACTGGGTGCACAGGGAAATATCTGGTACCCAATATAGCCCCACCGAGGATGGTAGCACCTCTCCCTTCACATACCTGGGATGGTGAACCTATGTTGGTGAAGGGTGAACTGGAAGGGTTTGCTGCAGGAGAAACTAGAGAGAGAAGGTGAAATACAATGCTCTACCCATAGTCATTTCTGAAGAGACACATGCATGTTTTAATAAATATTTTAATACATGTTTTAATGTGTATTATGTAAAATGTATCATGTACTGTTAATAATGTAATATGTAATATTACATAATATGTATTGTGTAATATGTTAAAAATGTTTTAACACATGTTTTAATAAATCGTGTTTGTTTGAGACTCTTAATTGTGCACTTACTGTCCAATGGAAGAATTGAAAATTCTCCAATTGATAATTTAAACCAAACAAAATAACCAAATCCAGAGAAATCTGTAAATTACTTGCAGGACAGCAAACATGGTATACATAAGCAATGAATAAGTCAGGGAGGTCACATTGTATATCGCCTTATTAGAAAAAAAAAAAACATGGACTCTTGGGAGGAAAACAGAATGTTAACTTTTTCCTGTGATTTTTTAAAATTTATTCTTAAATTTTCCACAATACATAAAGTAAAAAGCCTCAGTTTTAACTGTGCCCCTATTACATCCTATGGTTTCCTAGCTGTGCTTTGCCTTGATAATAACGTCTTACTTTTCTTTGCTGCAACAACATACTCCTAGCTGCACAGAATTTTAATATACTACAAAAAGATCAATACTACGTTTTATATGACACTTTTTATTGCAGTTGAGATATTCTGGATGTTCTCAAAGTTGTTTATTTTATGATACAGAAGGTTTTGGGAAAAGCTCTAAGTTAAATCGGTCATAAATACTCAGACATTTGGCTTATTATTTATCTGAGTAAAACCTACAACTCATCTCTCCCCACCTTGGCTGCGTGTGGCTGCTTCTTTGTACAGGGTTGCAGCAGAGTGTATATAATCTCTGATGCTTATACGTGTTCTTTAGGGAATGCAATTTATAGTTTAGGGTTAGTCATTTGCATATGCATTTTATGTATTTAATATGACTGAAATCAAAACTACATAAACATGAGTTATCTTCTTAAAATATTCTATGTGCTGATTTTCAGTGGCAACTTAATGCAGTGATGCTTTAAGCCACACCAAGCTGCAAATGTTTGTTAACTCTCAATTATTTTATTGAAGTAAGCAGATTTCTGACAACCATCTGTTTAGAGTGTACTTATTTCTGTTAATAAATCCATTTGAAAGTGAAGTCATCATTAAATCAAGGAAGGAAGCACAGCATATCTGGAAAGGCAGAGTTATATATATTCTGCGACACCTACTGCACACTGTTAGTTACAAAGGAAATCCCAGTGCTAGGGAGTCCGTGTTGAATATGAGAGCAAAATGTTTGCTAAAACAAGAAAGGGCTGAATGCACTTATATTGTGCCGATACAAATATCACCTTTAAGATGAGCTGATTACTAGTATATTTTTTAATCTTAAAATTGTATACAATTAACATTAATATTAAAATATAATGAAGCTTTCATAATAGTCTCACTTCATTACTCCAGCTCTTTCTTAATTTCACATTGTTTATATTATTAATGACTGTGTTATCACTTTCTAATAGCCTGAAGTAATATATTTATTTGAACATGGCTAGACGGGAGCATGTACACAGGTATAGGCAAGAGATAAACTCACAACACATGGAACCCAGGAACAGGAATGGGAATAGAGATCCCAAAAGGGTAGTGGGAGGGGGAAGAAGTGGGGAGGGAGGGGGGAACTGATCACAATGATTGGCAAGTAACCACACATCCCCATCCAGGGGGAAGAACAACAGAAACCAGAGGGGAAGGAAGACAGTGGTCAGTGAGAGATTTGAAAATAATTAACAATCTAGAATCTGTCAAGGGTCCATAAGGGTTGTGGGGTGGGGTGGGAGAGGGGAAAAGAGAGGAGCTGGGTCATAAGGGCTCATTGGAAAATAAATGTCTAGAAAAAAGTGATGGAATATATGTATGAATTTGTCAGATACAACTGATATATGGGTTGTAACAAGAGTTGTAAGAGCCCCCAGTAACATGATTTTAGATAAATAAATAAAAATAAAAATAATGAATAACTTTTTAACCAAACTATTCTATGTTGAACAATCAATGGTATAAATTAAATAACTGCCTGCTAATATTCACCCTGAACCATATGACAAAAGTTATATGATGGTAAGGAGTCTTAGTTCACAAATCAAAGCGAGTTGTTCTAACATTAACTTGGAGGCAAATGATAGTGGTGATTATCTAGGACTATAGAGTAATCCACTCTTTGAGCTTCCCAATATAGATTTTCCATATCTTTTTGGATTGAGATTTAAAGTTGTATCATCCTGAACATACTCTTTAATTTCTGTTAAAACCTATTGAAATATTTTCATTTTACATTTTAGGGTAAAGAACCCAAAATTTCATTGGCCACTTTACATAAATATTTTAGGCCACAAGAAATTGTGTGAAAACATTTTTCTTCAGACATATTTAAGAAAAATAAAATGCTTTCTCATGGTAAACAGTATGTGCCTCAATGCTCAAATTAGATCAATGAGTCAAATATTTCTTGTCTATTTAAATAAGTCTATTAAAATCCCTCCTTAAGTTTTAAGTTTATTTAAATCCCTACCATGGATTTAAGTCTATTTAAATCCCTACAAGGAGATTATCAGGAGAGAGGATAATAAACCTATTGAACCCTTAATATAAAAACAGGTGACTTGAGAAGTATTTTTTTCCATTTTCACTGATATACCTAATGCAATAGATCCTGAATATTGACACTACTGGTCAGAGATAGGCATATGCACACTAATTGTAATAGGGCAGAAATCTGAAAATATAAGTCCTTATTTCTAAAAGCAGCCATTTCAGTAGTAAATTTGAAGGAGTTCTTATCTGATTATTTTGTTTTGTTTATGAAATAAGAGGTAGGACATGTTTTAAGGAAAGTTTTAAGATTACAGAGGTTTTAAAACAGCTGCAAAGGATACTATATATCAAATGGTTTATAGTTTTGATTTCTGTAGGAATGTGAACTCCATGAAGGCAGGGATTTTCCCACCCAAACATCTATATGGCACCAGGACTGGAGGAAATGTATTAACAACCTAGAGATGCAGATGACTAAACCTTACTAGCTGCGAGCCAGGAGGACTTGAAACTCATGCTGATCGAGATCAAAGAATGCAGCCTTCAGTGTGGAATGCAACTCAGCATAAAGAAAACAAAGTCCTCACAATTGGACCAACTTATAACATCCTCATAAATAGGCAAACGATCGAAATGGTTAAGGAGTTGATCTTACCGAGATCCACAATCAATTTTCATGGCAGCGACGGTTATGACATTAAGTGGCATATTGCGTTGAGCTATTCTGGGACACGAGAACTCTTTAAAGAGCAAGAATGACATCTTCAGGGCTAGGGTATGTCTAACCCAAGATATGGTATTTCAATCGCCTCCTATGCATGTGAAAGTTGGCCACTGAATAAGGCAGACAATAGAAACCCTAAGCTTTTGAATTATGGTGATGACAAATACTGTTGGGAGTCTCTTGGACTGTCAGAAGAAGAAACAAACCTGTTTTGGAAGAAGTGCAGTCAGGATTACCCTTGGAAGTGAGGATTTTGAGCCTTCATCCACATATTTTGGACACGTCTTTGGAAAAGACACCATGATTGGTGGAGTACAGGATCAGTGAAAAAAATAAATACCGTCTAAGACAGCAGTTCTCAACCTGTGGGTTGTGACCACTTTGGGGATCTAATAACCCTTCCAGAGGGGTTTCCAGAGTCATAACAATAGCAAAATTACAGTGCTGAAGTAGCAACAAAAATAATTTTATGGGTGGGGGTCACCACAACATGAGGAACTGTGTTACAGGGTCACAGCATTAGGACGGGAGAGAGCCACTGATCTGAGAGATAGTTTTGCACAGCGGCTGCAAAACTGGATTCAAACACGACAATTGTGAAGTTTACAGTGTTTCATTCTGTTTTTCATGGGGTCATTCTTCGTTAGGACTGACTTGACAGCACCTCCTAACAATGAACAACATTAGGAGTTCATTAAAAACTCTATTTCTGCTAAGGTTCCGACGTACACAGGCCCGGCTTATAGAAAACAAGTCATAACTACATGTATCTCTATGTGATATATGTGTCTTATTACTGTGGTGATGGTTGCTAGGTGCCACGGAACATGGTTGCACTCGTATGCACAGCAAAAGAAAACACTGCCCATCCAGGTACCATTGTTACCATTGTTATTATCTTTGAGCCCAGTATTACAACCATTGTGCTAGAGCTTCTTTCTGGTAGGCTTCCTCTTTTTCACTGACCCACTTCACCATCAAGGTGTCCTTCAGGGTTGGTCCCTCTGGACAGGCTAGCCAAAATACATGAAGTCTTACCATCCTTATTTCCAAGGAGAATCTTGGCTATACTTCTTCCAAGACAAATTGTTTGTTCTTCTGGAAGTCCAGGTGCAATAAGAAGGATGGGTGCTGTGTCAGTCCAGGTAGACTAGAGAAACAAATCCATTGACACTCATATGTGTATAAGAGAGAGTTTTATATAAAGGGTAATTGTACATTAAGAAATCTCCCCAACCCAGTCCAGTCCAAGCCCATAAGTCCAATACTATGCCATATGTCCAATACCGATCTATAAAGTCCTTTTCAGACTCACAAAACACATGAAATGATGCTGAATGCAGTACAATCACAGGCCTGTGGGTAGAAAGTTTTTGGATCTGATGACGTTGTAAGCATCTCAGCACCGGCAGGGTTCTCCATGTGGCTTCTCCAGCTCTAGAGATCTGGTTACATCAGCGCAGGTCCATGTGGCTTCTCCAGCTCAGGGAACTAGGGTAGTTCCCTGTGTCTTGTAAGCTGTCAGAGTTCCCAGAATTCTCAGGAGAAAGCCAGGCCCACACAGAGGCCTCATTGTTTATATCTTGATGGACAGGCCAGACTCTACCCCTTCACTCATAATTCTCTCAAACTGACAACAGATAATGTAACTACCACAGGTGCCATATTTGCAGTGCTCTGGCTTCTTTATTGCTAAGAGGCAGGGGTCAGACATGTCTCCACACTCCATCCTTCTTTACCTACTAAGACAGTTAAAGTTTATTGTGCTAAACTGGCCGATAAACACAGGTGGGGTTAATTGAAGGTGGGGCGGGGAGTGATAAACGGCTCGGTGAGCCTCTTGAGTTCTCTGGTCTCTTGCTTTCTGATGGTCGGATCAGTGTGCAGCTGCCTTAGCCAGTTCCCTGCTTCAGCCAGCAAGGCTCACTTCCTGAAGACATCCCCAAGGAGAAGCCGCATCCACCTACCCCAATGGAGCCCTGGATGCTGGAGCAGCCGCATGGAGACCCCTGCCAGCACTGAGATGCTTACACATTCACTGATTCAGCTTTCCTCCTGCAGTCGATGTCATTGTGTGCATTTTGTGAGATGGAGGAGGACTTTGTGGATTGGTGTCAGACCTATGGTCTAATGTTGGACTTGTGGGGTTGGGCAGGGCTGGGTTGGGAAGTTTTCTTGATGTGCACTTACTCTTTATATAAAACTCTCTCTTACACATATGAGTTCCCGTGAACTTGTTTCTCTAATGTACCCAGACTAACACACCTACTCTGACACCAACTATTCCTCCCCCCTCATTTTGGGTGTCTGCTGGGGTCAGTGATTTTTGGCAATGGCCACAGACAGCACTTACACTTAAGAGAATTTACTGGGGAAGTTAGTAGGTTGCCACAAGTCAGGATCAATAAGCAGTAAAGATCTTGGCTCTCAGGGGAATAGGAAGGCAGTCTTCCTGCGGCTCTGTCTCAGAATTCCATAGTCTCTTCCTGCTCTTCGTGCTCTACCCCATCACCTTTGTTGCATTTGCTCTCAGCCTCTACCACCTCAGGAAGAGATCTGTAACATGATCTTTCTGTCGCCAAAGATCCGCAAAGTGCCCTTCTAATGGTCCTGGGCTTTTTCTCTCTGCCTCTGCTTCCAAAAGGGCTCATCCTTACAGTTAGGAGAAGGGTAATGAAAACGAATTCCCATCATTAGAGTTACACATGGTTTGTTTACATAATCTCACTCAGTCATTTGATGGGAGTTACCACGAAATGAATAACAGAACCATATTAAGAGATTTCACTCTGCTACAAGCCACTCTGTGACTCTTCTTTCAATTTTATTCTTTCATACAAACAAACAAATGAACTCCCTCCTTCTTTCAGTTAAAGTTTCTACAGTTAAAATGTTAGCATCACCCTAAATTCTTTTGACAGTCATGTTATATTTCTTGGGTGGGACATACCTTGGTCCTTGGCTTCGCAGGAGAAAGAATTCCCACTGAAGCCTGGTTTGTGATCCAAGTGGGATGTTACAAAGGATAGAAGAAGTTTAGTCTTTACAATCATAGAACACAGGCATCCTCATTGGACTGCACACCCACAAGGTGGCCTAAGGCCAGAGAGACTGGGACAGGGCTGAGCAGAAAGCAGAGGAGCAGGAAAAAGGAAGGGCAGGGGCAGTGGTCTCCAGGTACAGGCCTTTTAGGGTTTGGGCTGGGAGGCGTGTTCAACAGTACTGGTTGACGCCATTGGCTGAATTAAGTTCACTTGGCCGAGTTTGAATCAAGCCAGGTGTACCACTCACCTATGTGTACTGCCCACCTGGATTGGCTGAATTGGCTCCCAACCTCCTGTAGGGGTGTCATGAGCTCTGCAATCAATAATTACTTAATGCTCTTTGATATTTTCAAATGCTTGGTTTATTCACTGCAAACACACATCAAACAATCTAACCATCCTAATTTTAATATCATTTCAAACAAATACCAGGTATAGGGGTAACACACTTCAGCATCATTATGCCAATAAGCATTGCCTTCATTAGTGTACTCATCCTGTGTAGAGTTGGAGAGAGCAGAAGTTGATGTCTCCTTGGTTCCTAGCTCTCTGAAAAGTCAGTGTCTCTACCCTGGTTTATATCAGCAGTCTAGCTGGCTCCTTGATGTCTTTCTGGTCTTATCGGGGTGCTCCAGACTTTCTGGAGGTGGCAGTGGCTTCCTTGTTTGTTTATTTGAGACTAAACACACCCAAGAAAGCTTATGTCAGCCACTTTATGCCTATACCATTCCTTGTTTAAATATATATTTTCTGAATTGCCCATTCTCCTAGCCCTGTACTCTGAAGAGGCAAGTTCTTTGATCTGAACATTCTCCATTTCAGCTATAACTGCAGCTATTAGCAAGGTAACATTCAGGGAAAGCCATCAGAATACATCAATTTGCACCAGATCACAAGGCCAACATATTTCCCTTCATCCAGTCAGGTTCTGGGCATCACAATATGGTCACCAGTCACACATTCTGGCTGCTTCACATAACTTCATCAACCCAATCCCCGGTGGCTAGGTCATGCCCATTGGCTCAGTATCTGCACAACTCTTTGTACTTTAAACCGGCTAGACCTTACTCTTTTCTCATATCTCTGATCTCTGTGGACCAGATCAACAGGCAACAGTGTAATGTGTAAAAACTCAAACTAACTCTTCA
>NW_022103908.1:15372119-15381007 GCF_000313985.2 Echinops telfairi | reverse complement strand
GCCCTCTTCCTCTTGCTCTCTTCCATAGTCTTTGGTGGCCCTGGGCTCAGCCTTGCCACTTCAGACAGAAATCTGGAATGTGCTCATCCAATGGCCTTAGGCTTTCTCTTTCTGCTCCTGCTTCATAATTGGGTCATCCTGACAGTCCGGGCAGTGGGGTGGAAATAAAAATGGACCAATCCACTCTATGAGTGCTACACATGTCCGAGTTGCATAGTATCATCCAATCATTCGGTGCGAGTTACAGTGAAATGGGTAGACGAGCCATATGAAGAAGTTTCCGTGCTTATGTTCTTCTTCAGGTTTCATTATCACGACACAACTTTCAGATCACATGAAGCTACTGAAGCATGATAGCATCGTCAGGCATACCATGGTCCTGAAAATGACATCTTTGCTTTTCCACACTTCGAAGAGACCTTGTGGAGAAGATTTTCTCAATGTAAAATGCCATTTGATTTCATGGCTGCTGCTTCCATGCACCTTTCTTATGCATATGAGCTAGAAGAAATCTGTAACAACTTAAATCTTTTCTTCATTTTTCAGGATGTTATACATTGGCTCCGTGTTGAAGATTTTGGTTTTTGTTATATTTAAATGCACCCGATACTGCAGGCTGCAGTCTTTGATCTTCATCAACATATACTTCACGTTTTCTGAAAGCAAAAAAATATATATTATCTTCATATTTGAGGTTGGTAAACGTCCTTCTTTTTAGAAGGTACTGTGGTGAGATGAAGACATATGTATTAACTATTTTTTGATAAGGATATTTTTTGTTCCATTGAGGAGGGCAATTTTGAGATCATAGTTAATATAAATGTTTTAACAAAACTCAATAGTACATCTTCCTAAATCATTGAACCTTTGCAACAAGCTTACAGGAATACTGTCCCCCATAAAATAATGGTTGAAAGATAGAACAAGTGTCTTAAGGAATATTGGGAAGATCTCAAAGGTGGAGTCAAGGAAGCTAAATTATTTGAGAAGGTTAAGGCTAATGTAATTTTGGACTTCCAAGGGACACACTAGACAGATATTCTTGAAGACATGGACAATCATGAAAACTTACTATAAAGTGTGATAGTTCCATAATTTCAAGTCAACTTGTCAAATAAGTTATAGAAATGGAATTTAGCCTGTCAATCAGGTCACAAGGTAACATCCACCAGGAGGATTCTGGGAACTCCCTCTCTTCCTCCCTGAAGGCAGGACACATACTCTCTCTACTTCACATTCCTGTTGACAAGTCACATAGAACTATACTGATGGCAGCCAGAGCCCTGGAGCTGGAGGAGCTATATGGAGACTCATGTCAGTGCTGAGATGCATCCACTGCCACTGGATCCACAAGACTTTCCTCCCACTGGCCTGTGATCTTCCTGCATTCAGCATCATTGCATGTCTTGCATGAGTCTGAAGAGGAATTCATAGACTAGCATCAGACCTATTCTCTAACTCTTATCTTGTTCCTTCAGTCTTTTTTTGTCAAAACACAAAGAACATTTCAAAGAAACACAAGGGAAGACCCACAAAAATACTCAAACTGCCATTTTGAACTAATATAATTTCAAGAGGTCAGCATTCCTCAAGAAATGTTGAAAGAGATGGCTACATTGGCTTCACAAGTGGATAGACTAATATGGAAAGTGTGTCTGGCAGTAATACCTTCCTATTTTGAGAATTGTATCTAAACTATGCTTCGGTGATTTTACAGCACTACTTTTTGACTTACTCTTATATAATCCACAGTACAGAAAGAAGCACATTCAGCCAGTGGATAGCAGCTGCACCCTATGCGTTTATGTTCAAGGAGTGAGTTTCTGCTTTTCCTTTTTTATAAAAGTATTGCATCTGACTTTAATGTATTCTTATACAAGGATTCCAAATAAAACAGAACTCTTCAGTGAGCTTGTTCTACTATCTTAATAAATAAACCTTGGTGAACCTTATAGAAATGCATTTTAAGACTATTTTTTCTTAATATTTAGCTAGAATAGGTGGCAGGATGCCAAGACATGGAAAAATTTTAAACATAATGTGTTTTAAAGAAGAAATAATAAATGATTTCATGTGTTAAATTAGAGGTACATTGAGGCATTAGAGTGAAATTCATATTGTAATTGTACATACTGATTTTTATGAGCTGAAAATTAATACTAGGAATAACTATATTTAAATAGATTAGTAAGGTAATGGCTATATGCAAATAGAGTTTTTCATATTATTATAAAATACCTTAGATTAGAAGAGAAAATAAATAAAAACTCTGTTTACACTAATTTTGATATCTGAACAATATATATACATAGACAAAATGTGAGGGAGTTTCCAAATTATTTCTAGCGTTGATTTTTATGTTATGTGTTTTAAGACTGAATTTTGAAAGTGAAGTATTTTACCAATTTATATCACTACTGAAAATATGCATGAGTGATTTTTAATGATGTGTTTATTTTCTTAATAAATCCTTGTTCTTACAAAGGGCAGCATATATCATTGACTTTGTAACACACATACACCACACATACACTGTTACAAATATTTAATACAATTTTCAACTACTGGATACCTTTAAATATAATTAGTGAATGATACAATAATAATTATACATTTTCATTTTATGCATTTAATACATACTTTGCATGTGAAGGATTTGGATTATAGTTTTTATAATGAAGCTGTGTTAGATCTGATTTTGAGTGTAGATGCATCTAACTATTTTAATAAAAACACTATAACATCATTCAGAAAACTCAAATATATTTTGAATTTTATGTCTTCATAATGTATTGAACATTTACTATTACCCTGCAACATTGTGTTTTTTAACTTGTAAGTACAAAATAAGAAGAAAATTTGAAGATGTTGTACAGCATATTCTGTTAAATGCTTTGATTTTTTTCTGCATGTCATGAAAGATAATTTCCCCAAACTACCTATGATCTTGTTTTACTAACGCATACAATCTGCGAAATTAAGTTATATTTCTGGAAACCATGTTACCTTTATGGTCAGTGAGATATTTTAATACATGAGACCAAAAGACCTTAAAAGTTTGGTAAAATATTCTGAAGTGTATTTTTAATCTCATTTATTTCCTCATGCACGTTTAAAAAAATAGTTACATACTTAAACAAAAACAAGACAGTCAAATAAGTCAATGTATTTAATTATTCAACAGATATTTATGGAACACTATTATGTGTCAGCAATGCGATAGGCATTAGGAAAATCAAAGAAGTCAAGTTCTTTGCCCTTGACATCACTCAATAGCTTAGGTATGAATGGCACATGGTGGAGAAATACAGTGCCTTATTAGGGGTACTGAAAGAAAGATAAAAATAATAACAATAATCTTAAGATCAAGGGCAATGTGCCCAGGTGAAAAGAGATAAAATTCCTAACAAAGTAATATTTGTGTTTATCCACAAAGAATTAGTTTGTCAGTTAGACAGAAAAGGAGAAATCCAATATAGTCAGAAGTAGAAATTATAGTAACAGATACAAAAGAAAAGTGCTGCCTTAAGGAAACTCTCATTGATGATTTGGAATTATAATAGCCCAAGATTAGAAGAGCCAAATTAGAAATGAATATGAATAATGAGCTACTCATAGGAGAAAAATTTATTATCCAAACTACTAGTGTAAAAGATGATGTCAGTAAAAACTACATTTGGGTAGTAGCATAAACTGAGTTTGCTCCAGTAAGACTTGTGTCTTGCTATCACGTTAGCCATATGTAACGTGAATTGGCTGCTCTAATTCGGTTGACAATGTACAATCACCATTTTCCCCTAAGAAATCCTAGGACCTCATATACGTGGCACATAAACACACACATGCACACATATGCACACATATGCATCTTTCTATACATTATTCAAATCCGTATAGATTTGAATATATCATACCAATATTTATATTTAAATATTTTAGTGCTTCATATCTCTAATGTGCAATCAATAAATTATAATGAGAAATAGTTAGCTGGTATAGATTTGATAATCACTTCATTGAGATATGAGTCACAAACAGTTAAGAGTAAAATATTTCATCTCTGCACATCATGACAGAGTTACCTAAAATACAAAAATTATAAGAGTATACAAAAATTAAGAATTAAATTATGTGATTTATATATGTCTAGGAAGTATTTTGAAATGCATATACAGAGAGAAATAAAAATGTAAGCTATGGAAGCACTCTGTTATCAATGCCATGAAAGTAACAGACAACTATCTAACCATCAGATTAAAATAGAACCTCTTCCTTGCCCAATCAATGAATGGTCATCCAAAAACATGTGGAAATCATCTAATGTTATCATTAATATTACAGCAGTACATTGGCAGGAAGCTACCAAAATTGAAGCCAGATCCAGAAGAAGGCATAGAAAGAAGTATTTCATTACTGATATCATTGAAAGCTAACCTGAAAGCAGAGAATATCAGAAAGATGTTTACATGAGATTTATTAACTATGGACCGAAAATTTACAGTGTAAATCATAACAATCTATAGATGACATTTCTAAGGATGAAAATTCCAGAACACTTAAGTGTGGTCATATAAAGCCTGCCCATAGACCAAGAGTAGTTATTCAAAAAGATCAAGGAGATGCTATATGTTTTAAAATCAAGAAAGACATGGATCAAGGTTGTATTTTTCCACCATGCTTATTCAATCTGTACACTGATTATCAGGATTAGTAGAAAATTACTTAACAATCAGTGACTCGGGGCCATTACACGAGCCCTACCAATTCTCATACCAATTTTGATAATAATTTCCTATAGAAAAAATAATACAAAATTTGTCCTAAGGAATTAGAGATTAAAGATATCTCATTTGTCCAACTCTTCTAAACTGCGATTATGCTCAAGCCCACCTTCCGCACTCTCACTCCTCACTTACACACTTGCCCTCAAGTCCTGGGATGTGTGATTCACTGCAACTCCCTGCATAATCTCAGGAAATGTTAATGAAATGGTTCAGTCCCAAATTCAAAGGTAAAGGAAAGATGAGCCAAATGAAGGGTCCAGAGCCAGAAGCCAGAAGTGTCCAAAAGTCACAGCAGGGGTAATTTTTAGCAAAGATCAGTCAGGAACTACAAATTTGTCTTTCCTGGTTATGTGAGTAAGAGTTATACAGTGGTATCAGCTTATATATTTCATCCAAGGAATAAAGAGAATGTTGTTTTCAGTATACCCTCTTGTAAACGAGTCTTAAAGATGCACCCAAGGCATCAAAGGTGTAATTTGGTTCACACCTGCAAAAAAGTACCATCTAAAGATGTCCCCAAGGAAACAAAGAGTGTGATGACATGCCTCACATCCTTTACTAAAGCCAGGTCTTAATGTCACCCTAATCTTGTCCATTAGTAAGGACTGCCCTCCTAAATGGACTTATAGACAGAGCATAGAGTCAAGGAATTGTGGGTAGCAGGAGCATATTAATTGACTACAACTCAGGGAAGTAGAAGATCAGCAAAGATAACACGATCTCAACAAGATTAACACAATGAGTTCAAACATAAAAACACATTTGAGGATGATTCAGGCTCAGGGAGTGTTTCATTGCGTTTAAACAAGGTCACTATCAACCAGTGTCATATTGAAGGTACCCAAAAATAATAACATTAAAGATTTGAATTAGATATTCCTTTCCATAGGTCATCAATTTTTAAATTTCAGGAAGAAAACAAAAATACTTCAGGTAAGTGAGAAACTTGAGTCAATCCAAATCTTAACTAGAGATAATTATGGATACCTGAATAAAAACACATTCTATCTTTTTTTGGACACTTTATTTTAAAATATTAGTAAAAAAACATCATAGGATTAATTTTCTAAAGGAAATGTAGGAAATAGCAGTTTATCGAAATAGTAAATGCTCAAAAAATATTCTCACCTTGTCAGTAATTGGTTTGTGTGTTCATCCAGGTTGACCAGAGAAACAAATCCAGAGACCACCATATGTGCGTAAGAGAGAGCTTTATATCAAAGAGCAATTGTATCTTGAGAAAACATCCCAGCCCAGACCAGATCAAGTCCATAAGTCTGATTTTAGCCCATATATCTGCTACTAGTCCATAAATTCCTCTTTAGAGTCACACAGCACATGCAATGATGCCGAATTCAGGAAGATGCTGAATTCTGGTGGGTACAAAGCTGTGTGGCTCCAAAGACAGTGGAAGCATCTTAGCCCTAGTGTAGGTCTTCAAGTGGTTCCTCCAGTCGCCTGAGTGTGTCTCTTCAACAGGAAGGTGAATCAGAGACAATGCTCCCTGCCTCCAGGGAGAAAGAGAGGAAGTTCCAAGAATCCTCATGAGAAGGTCACACCCACAAGGGGACACATCTGTCTGTGACCTCATAGGTCAGTGCCCATCCAAACACTTTTTAATCAATTTGACATGAAATTATGTAACCACCACATATATTTTATATATTTTAATATACACACCATATACATGGATGTATCAATAGTCCATCCAGTTTATTTTCATAAAATAATTTCAAATTTGATCTTATCATTTTAAATAATCCATTCATTTGCATATCATTCTCTATTCATTTCGACTAAATACACTTTCTATGTTTATCTGTAAGTCAGTTTAACACTCATTTAAAAAGTGAATTTCTTTATTGAGACTTTTACTTTATTCGTTGAAGATTTTGCTACTTATTATGTCTAATGTAGTATTGGTAAAAAAGGAAGAATAGTATAAAGTATAAATCATAATTATGGTATATAAAATAAATTTTATAGATCATAGAAAGCAAGCATTAACTGAGATTACATACATTATTTAAGTATCAATAGGAATGTTATTTATTCATTAAAATATCATTTTATTGGGGGCCCTTACAACTGTTATTGCAAATCATACATCAATTGTATCAGACATATGTGTACGTATATTGGCATCGTTCTTTTCTAGACATTTACTTTCTAATGAGCCCTTTGGGATTAGCACCTCTTTTCTTCTTTCCCTCCCCCCTCACCCTCATAGCCCCTTGATAGATTATAAATTGTTATTATTTTCAGATCTCACACCGACTGCAGTCTCCCTTCCCCTCTGGTTTCTTTTGCCCTTCCCCTTGGAGTGGGATGTGTGGATATGGGCCATTCCTTGCCATCAGTTCCCTCTTCCTCCCCTTTTCTCCTTCCCTTCCCACTACCCTTTTGGTACCGCTATTTCAATTCCTGTTCCTGGATTCCATGTGTCATGAGCCTTATCTCTTGTCTATACCTATGTACATGTTCTGCTCCAGTCCACAGTGGGAAGCAGCACTAAGGTCATGATAGTGGGGGGTGACGAAGCCTCAAGGAACCAGAGGAATATTGTGTGATCCAATATTGTGCACCCTGATTAACAAATCACTCTCCTGTGACTTTCTGTGGGAGGATGAGGAATATTGTTTAATTTAGATCATTCTATAAACATAAATATCTATTTTTTCATAAGTGTAATTTATTTGTATAATGTCAATTTTCTGACAATTCATGCTTTTATTAACATACATTTATATGCAAATACATTAAGTAATATTGTGTGTGTTTTTAATTTTTCAGTGGAAATTTCATATTCTCACATACATTATTAAATTCCTTAACAATTTACATTCAACTAATTTTCTAATTTGTGGTATTGTATTATGCCACTAATTTGTGTTTCTTAAGTACTATTCTTGTGTAATAATTTTCATATATTTTTATTCCTTTCATGCTATTTGGGGGGAAAGCTTATTAAGTGATTTTGACACTAAATTGATTTGTAAATGTTCTTTAGATATGCTAGAAGTATAAATGTATTATTTGTAAATATGTCTTTCCAATGATGCCTTATTTTATTGCTCAAGATTCGTTTGAAAAAATTTTAATTCAATATTTTCCGAAGTACAGTTTATAGTTTCTTTTAATTCTCATTAATTCTCATAACTCTCTTCATTCCATGCACAATTATTTTCTCCTAATATTTTCTGATTTCTCCTAATAATTTCTCAATTATTTTCTGAAAGTTTTATAGTGTTAGCTTTTCCAGTTAGGTGCTAAATTCATTAAATTTTATATGATAAGAAATACTGTTTAGAGTTTTTTTAGTAATGTATAGAGATATATTCAATGTTTAGTACCTTTTGTTTAAAATATGATCACTCTCACAACCTCTCTTTTGGCTAAATTTTTGTATTGGCCAGGCTATGTAACCCAGAGTTTAGCTCAAACACTATTTTAAATGTTGTAAGAGTATTTTTACATGCGGTTCACTTTTATAATCATTTTGTCTGTGTTTCCTGATGTCCTGGTACATAGGTATAAGGAGTGAATAAGGTGAATGTTCTTTCAAGTTTCAGATATCCTGAGTGTGGGCTTCCTTTTGAGTTTCATAAGTTGGCTCTTGCACATTTTATTATACTATTTGGCTTTGCCTTCTTGAGCTGCCTTTTGAGATTTTCTAATCACCTCCTTGCTTTCAACCTTTCTATCATTTGCTTTAGCCACTACACCAGCGGTTCTCAGCCTGTGGGTTGCGACTCCTTTGGGGGTGGAACGGCCCTTTCACAGGGGTGACCTAAGACCATCAGAAAACACATATTTCCGATGGTCTTAGGAACTTGACACCACTCCTCTGTTCGTCTGCAGGTGGGTCCACCCACATGCAGATACGCCCACAGACGAGTACCCGGCGTGAAGACTGTTACCCATGTTACACCATGCTTCAAGATAAAATGTCATTTATTTATCATTATCAAACAATCTATAATTACATATTGTTTTTGTGATTAATCACTCTGCTTTATATTCACTTTGTAACAATGAAAATACATCCTGTATATCAGATATTTACATTATGATTCATAATTGTAGCAAAATTATAATTATGAA
>NW_022103908.1:15365361-15371372 GCF_000313985.2 Echinops telfairi | reverse complement strand
TTAGTATGAGTTAGATTGATTCAATCTGATGGCACCTATCAACAACAGTAATGTGAACGGGAATGTACTTAATGTGAGTGTGTTAAAGCAATGGGGAGGAATTGAAGCCTGGTTAGAAGATCAACTTCTCTTGTCCTGCAGTTTCTCTATCCAAAATGGATGTTACACACTGAGAAGTGATTTTGAGATGTGCCTTTAGTCCTTCAGTCGACCAAACCTCACTATGGAAACAAAAAAATGTGACTTGTTTCAGACCCTCTACTAGAGATTTACGGTAATCCCACTTTAATACTTTTCATTCATAAAACAGAGAATTCTCCCAAGCTGGGATTAGAGTACAGGCAGAGAGTACAGATTTATAATCTATAACATTAGGAATGATGGCTAGAAGGAATATGTTAACTGGCTACATATCAACATGAAAAAATCGAAATCGAAAATAAAAAAAAACTAGTAATAATCTGTCAGAAATAGAAGTCTAAAATTGACAGGCAATATAGATAAAAATAAAAAATAAATGACTAAGAAGTAGAATAGAAAGTAATTTTTATATATAAAAATTTCAGTAGTCATTCATTCTGTTTGTTAATTGGATGCCTTCACAGTTCTGTAGGCTAGTCAGTGTCTTTAAATTTTGAGTATATACACATTGTAAAAATAGAGGGAATTATTGTAATGGTGGTAATAGGAAATTTATGGCACATCAAATACAGGTAATCAATTGGTTACTTATTTTATTTTGGACACTTTTGTTTTTCTTTTGGTTCTTCCTTTGTAGTATTCTGAAAACAATGTTGTCTGATTTAGTAATTTCTGTGCGTTTATTTCTATTTCTAATCACATATATATATGATTATATATATATGATTATATATATGTATATATATATGATTATATATATATATCTTAAAAATGTGAGGCAGCATGAAATGACACATTTCATGTCCTGAGTGTTCACAAAATGATCACCACCATTCATTGTAGCCTTCAGCAATAACTCACACATTTGAGAGCCCTTGAAATATTGAGGTCATTAATGCCTTTAAAAATATTGATGTATTAACTTGCATGCTATGTTACCAGACTCTTGCAAAGGAAAAAGAAAGTGGTAGTCTTATTTATCCCCATGCTGAATCTTTGTCTCTTTCTTGGTGCAAATATTTAGCTCGTATACATATGGCTTTATATTTTCAAAATGTATGGGGGAAGCAATGTGAAGGGACCTTTACTCTCCTGAATTATCTTAAATTTTTATTTACTTAGGCAATTTTAAAATAATTAATTTCAAAATGTGCTTGTGGTTATGTGACAATGAATGAGGGGTTTTTTGTCTTGTTTTGCTTATGATACTACTTTTGTTACCATATCAAGTTTAAAATGAGACTAAGTACCATTGGTTTTCACTCCCTAAAATAAAACTTGGCTTCTATAACATAAACAGTATAGAAATAGCTGTCTCTGAACTAAAGTACCAGAAGCTGCAATGTTACATACATATTCTTGATATCCTTGATCATTATTTAAAATGTAAATAATGTGTAATACTCTGGAGTAAACGTAGAACTACAGGTTTCACAAGAAAATTTATGTCAAATGTATGAATAGTATAGGGGATGGGGTAATGACTTTTCAGGGTATCTTTGATTAGCATCTTTTTTCTTTTTTCTTTTACACCAGGGTTACTTCTTAAGCTCAAAATAGCTATATTGATTATTAAAAGGTATATGTTGTACTTGACTGTTGAAACACAGTTTATGAGGGGAAGTCTCAGGACATGATATTTATTCTTGCTGAGTTGCAGAACATAACAGCATGATGCAAAATATATCTCACTAAATTACATAATATGCATATTTAGCTTTTTTTGGAGTTTCCCTTATGAAAGTTTTACATGAGTCTGGGAGGAAGTATTTTCAGTGCTTAGGAGGTTGCAATCACAGCTGCTTTGCAGTAGAGTAATAGCCAAATTAGCATTTTTCTTCCTCTGCTGCAAAGCAACAGCAGCACCAATTTATGATCAACTGATTGATTAGACAATGGAAGTTTCAATGTAGACAAAAGAGTTGTTGGCATTTGTATTCCATGAGCCGCTCTTAGAAACCAAGATATTCTAATAAATAACATGAATTGTTTCCTTGTTGTATTGTCTTTTATAATGTAGTGAATATTTTATCTGTATCTCAAACTGTTACTTATTTTTGGTTGTTTTATCTCTGGCATTGCTCATCTTTGGCAGTTCTTCCAAAAAACTTTAAAATATGCTGATCTTCCACATTAAAAAACAGGAAAATCATAAGTGAACAATCTGCTGAGATAACTTATTGGTTCTCTCTTTCCTCTAGTGTTGTTCTATATTTTTGGTACTTTTGCATTAAAAAGCGGCAGTTGTGCTGAGAAACCAATCTTCTCTTTTTACTTATTTTCTTTCATTTTGTAATTTTGCTAAACAAGCTTTCTTGCACAGGAGCATCTTGGAAGCAATTCTTCAAATATTAATCTTGCATTATGCTCTCCAGATACTTTATCAAATATTACTTCCATTATTCCAAGTCAACAGCTAAATACTGTAAATAACAGTTTCAAGCACCTTTTCAGTTGTTTTATATGCATATTATCCCTACAACAACCTTTGATGCAATTCTCACTGTCCTCATTTTACTACTAAATAAATGCGTCAGTAAAAAAGTATACATTTGATAAAAATATTATTGTCTACTGGCTGATCAGTAGTTGGTTATTTTAGAAATTGAGATTTTCACAAATTTTCAAATGCTAATATTTAAGTAAAAAAAGCATTCATTTCTATTTCCTAAGTGAAATGGCACAAATTCAGTTTATACTATTGTTCTAATATTTTATTTTCTGGAACTACCTTATTCCTTATCATGCAACAGTTAGATTTAGTTTTCATCTTTTCCTTCATCATTTCTATATTTAAATCATCCAGGATTCTGTCTTTAGCTTATAAAATTGAATAGGTTGGATATAATATTTATATGTTTAATAGATACATATTTGGTTTGCTTATATGGAACCTGTGTGTGTTTTTTTTTCTCCCTGCATTATTTCAGACAGCTGAGAATGTATATATTAATCTTTTACTTTATATTTTCCAGAGCACCTATGACAATGCTTACAAATATTTTAGTGAAAGAAAGAGATAAGAATAGGTAAGTGATCTTGTGAAGTAGTGATTACATGTTGGGATTCTATCCACAAGGTCAGTAGTTCAAAACCACCAGCCACTGCATGGGAGAAATACAGGACTTTCTATATCCATAAATAATTCTGGTCTCAGAAACACGATGAAGCAGTTCTTCTGCCTCGCGGGATGGCATGAGACAGCATGACTCAATAGTAGTGAGAGAGTTTTATTTGTATTAGACCTATCTAAGTTCAATCGGAGCTATTTTGCTATGATTTCAAAGCAAGTTTCTCCTTTCTATCATAAAGTATGATAAAAATAAATGTAATTACATGCCCTAAGAATTATTCTGTCTATAGCATTAGTAACTTGAAGACCTCTCAGCTGTAATATATTGCTTAACAATGGCCCGATTACAGCTTGGGTTTAATGTGGGGAAATATAAGTATTATATAATCTTATAATTAAATGTCACCTTTTAGTGCATCGGGGATCCAGGGAAATCACAAGTGATTCATTTTGTCTTCTTTTTTAACTTTTCCCTTTGTCAAGTTACCTAGTGCCAATAGAATCCGAGAAATGTCCTTTCCTCAAGTGGGAAACCCACCTCTACCCAGTAGATTCTGTTCACAGATATTCTGGAATTCAGACTAGAATGGATCAATAGTTTCCAAGGCTGTGCCTTTGTACAGAAGCAGACTACCCTCAAAGCAGGTGAGAGTTTGAATCATGGACCTTTGGGGGTTAGCAGACACAGCATAACCCACGGTTCCACTAGGTTTTCTCAAAATGGGATAAATCTATGTCAAAAATCCTTCCCCTAGAGAGGAGGCCGCATTATGGAAAGCATAATGCAGGTACCTACAAATGTTGACTTTCCCTTTTCCTCTGGCAAAGACAGGAGCAAGTGTATGTTCGTCACCAGGTGAACCTAATGGATTCATGACTGTTGTGTTGCCTCCAGAAGGCTAAGACCACAGGATTTTTCAATCTCACTCGAATCAAAATTTAGCCTCCAATCATTTGCCAATTTAATTGATATCAAATGAGACTGATATCTCCTGATAACATGTCCAAAGTATTTATGATGAGCTCCTTGCCTCTGAGGAACACTCTTGCTAAATCTCTTGCAAGACAGATTTGTTTGCTCTTTGGGCAATCCATAGTACTTTCACGATTGTTCGCCAGAACTGTAATTCAAATGAATCTATTCCTCTTTGGTCTTGCTTATTCATTCTCCAAATTTCTCTGGTAAACTCTCAATTAAAATCATGAATTACTCTGGAGGAATGTAGGCTTTTGTCTTTATTATATTATGAAAATATATAGCTATATGCCATAGCCACCATAGAGAATATGTTCTTCAATTCATCATAATTCTGCCACTTTACTCTCTAAAATACAATTGCATGCTCCCTAGCTCCAATTGATAATACTTTCCTAGTTTATGTATGCTTTGAGTTTTATAAATGATGACTATAAGGTTGAAGTATAAAAATATTAGTTTAGTTAATCATATTATTTAGGTCAACATAATGCTTAGTTGGCATTTAAAAAATAAATACAGAAAATTGGATGCTAAAAAGTGTAAATATAATCATTTGACCTTCTTTATATAGCTTTTTATTTTATAAATTATGGTTTACTTCCTAGTCAAATAAGAGCTTTTGCATTTTTACCTTTCAAATTTATTTTTAAAATTTTATTGAAGCATGCTCTAGTATTTTTGTCTTATAAGTTTTCATACAGCTAGTATTAGATTTATCTTGGTCATAGTATGCGGTTCTTTAACACATCAATGTGAAAAGGTCTATCTATGTATACATTTTTTGAGATGAGAATTCAATAAAATATATAAAATATCAGAGGACAATTAAAGTATATATAATATATAAGAGAAATTATACCTAAACCAAACTCACTGGTGTTCAGACAATTCTGACTCATAGCAATCTTGAGGAGTAAAACTTCCCAATGGTAATCTTGATGTGGACAAATGGACTCTCGCTCTCCTCTGCCATGGCTTGTAGCTTCAATGCACGGCCTTCCGATTAGCCAACTAGTGCTTAACCACTGCAGAGCCAGGGATCCCTCAAGAAATTCTAACTAGATTTAAAAGAATATTATGGTTTACTATTTGCCCATTCTACATAACTATTAAGTATTTAATCTGCTATATTGTAAAGCATTTTCCTTATTTGTCTTAAGTATATTCAAAATAATTTTGGACTTTTACTTCCTTGTATAAACTATAAGAATTTAATTTTTTGTAATTATAATTCTACTTATAAAACTCAAAATGGTCTAGAAATCAGAGATAATTTTTTTCATATTGGGTGCTAGATAAAAGCCAAGTTGGCCAGTGCATTATGTGCTTTGGAACTGCTTCACTTTTGGAAGGCCCTATACTTTGGGGAAGTGCCATTAGAGAAGGCCTTCCTGGCCTCCATAATAGCTTCAAACGGGGACCTTTTAGATTCATGGCAAGTAGGTTGAGGGATGAATTAAGTTCTCAGAAACAAACTCAAAAAACTAACCTTTAAATATTTTCAACACACTTTCACCAATTTCTGCATGGTCGTATATGCCTTTAGAATATGTTTTTGATTGTATACGTGTTTCTGTGGGATATTTGTAGAGAGAATGACCATTTAGTTGTGGAAGAAGAATATAGGCAATAATTTGATTTTTTACAAGATTAAGAAATAAAATTTGATTGAATATGGATAACACCAATACATTTGCATAGAGCTTTCAGAGTAAATTAACCTTCTTATTATCTTATGCATTTGACTCTGATAAAAAAGATTTATTAAATATAGTATCTAACATCTTAATAAAAACATTAGAATTTCTAAAAACATTA
>NW_022103908.1:15363235-15365111 GCF_000313985.2 Echinops telfairi | reverse complement strand
TATTTATTTATCTCAGTATAATTTATATACAGGACTGTAAGGTCATTTTGAAGAGAGCAATTATAAGTCAGTCTTTACTGATAACATCTATGTATCTTAGATTTATTTCAATAATTTAGTCTTTAAAATTAATAATTCATTATGAAATATACATGAACCAAAAGTTATTTTTGGCAGTAAGGCACAATAATGTGTCATATAAATTATGTTACATATATAAGTATATGCATATTCTATTAAATTTAGATGTGCTGTAGTATGAAAAACATTTAACTTTTTTTACTTTTTCCAATTTTGCTAGTTGGGGTACTTGAATCCAATAACTTTTGTAAGGTTATTTTGATTAATTCTGTAAAATTTGCATATGAAAACAATGTGTGGAAGAAACAGAAAAATTGGATATATATAAATTATTGTGCCTCCTGTGTAATTATATATATATTTAGTTTTATCTAAGTTGATAATAAAGCAGGGCTACAAATCTGCTCAAAGTGTAAAATACTTAACTGCTTACCTTTTCTGGTGTCTTTTTTTAGATATATTATGTTTTCAAAAAAAATCAGGGCTTTCTTAGTGGATGCTCCATAAGGATATTATCATCAAGTTCAAAATAATTATTTAAAGACTGTCAAAGAGAGGCATACATTTATGAATAATACATATTTTATAGTGATATTATTTTATTGTTGTGGAGTGAATTACTTGATAAGGTTTTTCTGTTAACTATCACTAAACAAATTGGTAGGATCCCGAAAATTAGATTTGTTTCCTCTTTTCCTCAAGGGTTTCTTACAAAAGTAGAGAAAAATGCTGACTGAATAATATTCAATTGTGAATGATAGTTAGCAGGGTTAATTGTGCTTATAAAAACTTGAAACTTGAAACTCTAATGTAAGAATCATTCTAATTTGCCAGTCTGATGGATGTAATATCTTAGAAGCAAGAGGAGAGTTCTAACATGGAGTATGTCCTCTGGACCTTGTGATAGTGAGATTTTGTGTCAACATGGCTGTGACGAGATCCTCAGTGGTTTGGGAGTTAGGTTTTGGTCATGCTTCATGACCTAACCTAACACAATGTAATCACCTCCATAACTGGCATCTGACAGTTTTGAAGCTATACATAAGGTTTTCAGCAACTTCTTCCACCACTGTGGGCAACTGATTCCTTCTTCATCGTGCACCGTACTTATTGAATCTGAGCAAATCTTCAGAGAAGCTGGGTTTGAGGGTTGTCAGGATTTGAGGATGGCTTTGTAACAACCTGCAGTATGCAAATGCCACAACCTTGTTTGCTGAAAGTCTGTCATCCTCACAACTGGACCAATAGTTAACATTATGATAAATGGAGAAAACAGGTTGACGTTTACAAGGATTTTGTCTTGCTTGGATCTACACTCAATACTCATGAAATCATCAATCAAGAGATCAAAAGATGTGTTGCATTGGGTGAATCTTTTGTACCTGACCTCTGTCGACAGTTGAAAAGAAAGGATGGTATATATTGAGGATTAAGGTACACCTGACCCAAGCCATGCCATTTTCAGCTGCCTCATATGCATGTGAAGGTTGAAGATTGAATAAGAAAGACTGAAGTATGATGCAAAAATTTTAATTGTGGTACTGGCAAACAATACTGAAAGAAACATGGACCACCAAAAGGAAAAACAATTGTTTCTCAGTAGCAGTAAGGCCAGAAGGCTCCTGAGAAGAAGGATGGCAAGACTTTGTCCTACGTGCTTGGACAGGTGGTAAAGGGAGAACAGTCCCTAGAGAAGGGTATCATGCTGGTAAAGTAGAGGGGCAGCGGGAACAGAGGATGACCTTTAGGGAGATGGATTTAAACAGTGGCTTCAACAATGATCAAGCATAGGAAT
>NW_022103908.1:15360731-15361968 GCF_000313985.2 Echinops telfairi | reverse complement strand
TGAGTAAAGTAGTATTTTTATAGACATAATTGTTTTATTGAAAGAAAGAGGAAGGGTAAAAAGCAAAAATGATTTGTGGAGGGCAGCCAACAGGGTGGGCATTAAGGAGATTGGGAACTTTAAAATTAGAGACACAGTTCTGCCTGTGATGCGATATGGTATCGAGAAATCTTTGCACTAACAAGGTAATAAAAAAACCATGGAGGATTGGAGTAGGAGTATATAGAAACATTTGGATATGTATGCATTCATTTGTGGTACTGGGATAACTCACAGAAACCTAAGTTTTTATCATCCTCATTTACTAAGAGAGGTATATTACTTTGCTAAGAGAATGTCACATGAATTCGAATATTACTTGCCCATAAAAACTTTTGTGATGGCTGGAGTAGCCAACTTTGTCCAGTCATTTTTTTGAACTTTGTTAAGATGTGGAAAACTGATTATCTCTTATCCATCTGAAAGCTGGACAGTGAAAGAGACTGGAGAAGAATTGCTGCCTTTGAGTTATGGTGTTGGCAAAGATGATGGAAAAGACCATGGTAGACCAGAAGAGCAGGCAAATGCCTCTCAGAGGAAATACAGTTGGAATACTCTTTAGAAGAAACTGTGGTGAGACTTTAATCTCACCACACACTATGAACACACTATGAGGAGAGATCGATTTCTGGAGAAGGATGTCTACAGGTAAAATAGATGATCCATAGGAAATAAGAATATCCTAGACAAGATGGATTGACAAAATCCTTGAAACAGAGCAACAATTTAGAGAGCTGGAGTGGGATCAGACAATATTTTATTCTGCTGTAATCGGATTACTATGAGTCAGAGCCAATTCTACAGTAGCCAACACAAACACAGGGAATGGTTCTTAAGAAGTTAGTAACACTGTTCACATGCATACACTGCTGAATGTTGTTACTACTCAATTGTTAGTACTTCTTACAAACAGTCCATCATTTAGCTGGACTAATATTTGTGAGTATAAGGGAATATTATAAGTTGAATCTATCTCATTTGGGACTATGGACATATAGTTGGTTTGGTTGAATGGAGCCAATAGTTTATATGTTAATAAAAAATGTTTCTGGTTTGAGTCTAGTCAGAAGACCTTGGAAACAAGTTCTGGTATGCTTCTTACCCAAAGTGAGTGGCGAAACAGGGAGGGTAGAGGGAGAGTGGGTAGGAAAGAGGGAACCGATTACAAGGAACTATATGGGACCTCCTCCCTGGGGGA
>NW_022103908.1:15349412-15358842 GCF_000313985.2 Echinops telfairi | reverse complement strand
GTGGGGAGGGAGGGGAAAAATGAGGACCTAATGCCGGGGCTTAGGTGGAGAGGAAATGTTTTGAAAATGATGAGGGCAATGAATGTACAAATACGCTTTACACGATTGATGTGTGTATGGATTGTGATAAGAGTTGTATGAGCCCCTAATAATATTAAAAAATAAAAAAAAGAAAGTAGTCTGTAGAAGCTGACTTCTTGCTTTTTTAAACTTTGTTTCAGTCATGTTCCTCATGTTTTACACAATTGATGTGTGTATGGATTGGGATAACAGTTGTATGAGCCCCTAATAAAATGTTAAAAAAAAAAAAAAAGAAAGTAGTCTGTAGAAGCTGACTTCTTGCTTTTTTAAACTTTGTTTCAGTCATGTTCCTCATGTTTTATATTGAGAATCTCAATCTGGCTTTTTAACAATGACCTTATATTTATTCTACCCTATTAAAATATAACTAAAAAAGTGACACTCTATTATGTAAATAAACATGGAATGATTTATGTCAGAAATATTCAGAAACACAAAATAGAGTGTTTTTCAGAAAGCAATTATGTAGGCATTAATGTTACACGAAAGATGAATCTCAAAAACATTATGGTGAGTGAAAAATACTACATGTCATATATGGTTCCCCAAAAAACAAAAGCACAATCTCACTACTGTGGAGTCATTCTGAGGCTGTAACCTTAATGCAGGAAACAGCATCAATTTTCTCCTGGAGAACAGATGATGAGTTTGAATCACCCACCTTGTTATTAGCAGTTCAACCTTGTGGTTAGCAGGTCAAAGATTATCCGGCAGTGTCACCGAGCTCCTTATATAAAATGGCTAGAGTACACACAGTGTAGGGACAGAAAGTAGATGATTGCTGATGGCTGAGAGGGAAGAGGAAATGGGAAGTAAGTGGTAACAGGCAAAGGCTTCATTTATTGAATAATGAAAATGTTAAAATAGGAAAAGGGTGAGGGTTCTAACTCTCTGAACATAATCAGACACCCATACATACACAATAATGATTTGTACATTTTCTAAAAATTATTTTATTGGGGCTCATAAGCTTATCACAATCCATGCATAGATCCGTTGTGTCAAGCACATGTGTACGTCTGTTGCCATCATCATTTTCAAAACATTTGCTTTCTACTTGAGCCCTTGGTATCACCTCCTCATTTTCCCCCTCCCTCCCCACTTCCCCCTCCCTCATGAACCCTTGATAATTTATAAATTATTATTATTTTCTCATATCTCACACTGTCTGACATCTCCCTTCACCCACTTTTCTATTGTCCAACCCCCAGAGAGGAGGTTATATGTAGATCCTTGAAATCGGTTCCCCCTTTCTACCCCACCTTCCGTCCACCCTCCCAGTATCACCAATCTCACCACTGGTCCTGAAGGGACGATCTGTCCTGGATTCCCTGCATTTCCTGTTCCTATCTGTACCAGTGTACATCCTCTGGTCTAGCCGGATTTGTTAGGTAGAATTGGGATCATGATGGGGGGTGGGGGGAAGGAAGCATTTAAGGACTAGAGGAAAATTGTAGGTTGCATTGTTGCTACACTGCACCCTGATTTGTTAGGTAGAATTGGGATCATGATGGGGGGTGGGGGGAAGGAAGCATTTAAGGACTAGAGGAAAATTGTAAGTTGCATTGTTGCTACACTGCACCCTGACTGTCTCGTCTCCTCTCCCCAACCCAATTTGTACATTTTTAAAGGGTGAAATTTATAGAATATATAAAATTATATCTCAATATATTTTAACTGTATGATGGTAAAACCTGTACATGAAACAACAAGCAATTGCGTGAATAAAACAAGGAAATGCCACATGGTTTAAAATACGTATATTGTGGCAGGGTTTAAACTCTCACTACATTTATTCAGGCTGTACACTGAGCAAATAGTCTGAGATGAATTGCACAAAGGAGATCATGACGTCAGGATTGGAGGAAGGCTTATTAACAACCTGTGATGCATAGATGATACCACCTTGCTTGCTGGGAGTGAGGAAGACTGGCAGCACTTGCTGATGAAGATAAAGGATTGCAACCTTCAGGGTGGATTACATCTTAATGTAAAGAAAAACCAAATCCTCACAATTGGATCATCATGACAAACAGAAAGGATTGAAGTTTTCAAGGTTTTTGTCTTGCTAATGTCCCCAACCAGTGCTCATGGAAGTGGTAGATGAGATTAAAGGATGCATTGTATTGGAGAAATCTGCTCGACAAGACTTCTTCAAAGTGTTGAAAAGCACTTTGAGGACTAAGGTGCATCTGACTCAAGCCATCATATTTTCAATGGCCTCATATGCATGTAAAAGCTGGACACTAAGTTAGGAAGTTGGAGGAAGAACGTATACATTTGAATGGGAGTGCTGGTGTAGATTATTGAAAGTACCATGGACTGTCAGAAGAACAAACAGATCTATCCTGAAAAAAGTACAGCCATAATGCTTTTTAGAAACTAGGATGGTGAGAAAGAGATAATTCTTGGTGAAACAGAAGCACAGTGAAAAACGGGCAGACCCTTGACAAGACAGGTTTAAATGTTGGCTTCAACAATGGGCTGAAATATAGAAACAATATTGGGGATGGTATAGTTTTGCTCTAATATACATCAGGAACTATAAGTTGGAACCGATTCAATGGCCCCTAAAAACAACAAAGTAGTTACTTAAAGAGTATATCTAATAGCTGAGACCTATTTTATCAATATTATTTTATATATGTATTGTGTTATCAAAGTTATCACTAATTCGTTTCTTATGCTTTGAACATATTTTAAAGTCATTGGGAAGCCAGCATGTTTTGTGCTGAATATTTGAAAATGTGTTCTACTGATAAATACTGAGTCCCATTGTCATTGCCCTTCTGTCAGGCTGTGAATAATTTCTTTCCAAGTGGTTTCAGGTAAGAGTTTGTGCATAGAATATTACAAAGGAAAGTTAAATAATAATGAAATTCTTCAAATTCAGTAAAACCCTGGGAAGCACCGTGGAAAGAATGGAGCTGAGAAAATAAATGAAAGGAATTTAATGAATGGTAGGTAAAGCTGTGACTACATGGGATTCAAGTTTCTCTTAAGAAATTTTAGAAATATGGAGAAAGGACCAAAAAAGAAGAAAGACAGAATTAGGTGTAGCTAGATTACCTAAACTTTAAATTAACCATATAGGATAAAAACTGGGAAGCTACTAATTAAAGAAAACCATTAAAAGGTTTTTTGTGTGATTCTTTTCTTTCACCAAATAAATGACTATACTGTACACTATATGAAACATACAATTTGAGTGATGTTCAAAGATTAGAAATTAATGATGTAATTCATGTGCACAGTTAATTAGAAATACAAATATAGGTATGGATAGACAATTATAGATAAATGTCATTCCATTTTATTTCCTTATGCATACAGAAGAGGATATTTTATTATTTTGTTTAAAAATTTTTCCTTATTTGTGATTTATAGTCAAACAATATGTGGACATATAATTATAAAAGAAAACAATATGCATGTAGTATACAAAATTATATAAATTATATATGTAGTATACAAAATTATATAAATTATATATGCATCTTACAAAAAAAATGATGCTCCATGCAATCAGAATGCTTTTAGATCTGAGGATGGCAATATTTTATCTCAGGACTTTGGACTAGTTCCTAGAGAAGGACATCATGTTTGGTAAAATCGAAGGGCAGCGAAAAAGAGGAAGATCCTCCAGGAGATGAAGACACCACAGCTGCAGCAGTGGCTCAGGCCGAGGAACAATTGTAAGGATGCCACAGGACGAGGCAGAGCTTCTTCTGTTGTCCATGGTGCAGTTATGAGTTGGCACCGAACAACAACAACAACAACAACATGCTCCATAGGCTTTTCAAAGACTGGTTTGTTGTTGTTGTTGTTGTTGTTTCTTTGTTTAGTGTTCGCCACGTCATTTCCTAAAACATTTCTGGGTAGAAACACACTTCGTATCATTTGATGAGCTGGTAAGAGCATTCACTGTTTTATTACCTCAGGACTCTCTCAAGGCGTGCCCACGCTTCGGGACAGCAGAAGGAAACATTGCCCAATTCTGCAATATCGTCGTAGGCGTTGCTATGCTTGATACCAGTATTGGTTCCATTGTGTGAAGCTTTTTCATTGAGGAAACTCCTCTTTCTCCCCCAGCCCCCACCCCTTTTCCTCATTCTCTATTTAACCAATCAATGTCCATCTCCCGGGGCTGACCTTTTATGCTATGTCCAAAATAATCAAAAATAAGTCCTGCCATCATTGATTCAAAGAGCATTCTGCCTGACAGGTTTTCATTATTCTGGCAGGAAAACTGCACACTCCACTGTCATAGAGTGGGTTCCAGTTCATAGGCACTGTATAAAAGGGTTCTGGGATTGTAAATATTTTCTGAATCAAACAGCCTCATCCTTCTCCCTCAGAGGAACTCAGGTATTTAGCTGCAGACCTTGAGGTTCGGAGACCAACTTTTAACCCTCATTGCTCCCAGGAATGCTTATGGTATAGTCAATAGTCTTCACAGCAACATCCTGGGGGTGCGTTCATCCTTTGCTGGTCTTCCATGCAGATAAGATGATGGGAAATGTCCTGGTTTGTGTAAGGTGTAAGTGACATGTTCTCGTTTTAACACTTTCTATAGCTCTTTTGCAGCAGATTTGGCCAATGCAATATGCCCTTTTATCCAAGGACTTCTGTTTTGATGGGCATTGATTGTGAATCCAAATAAAATGAAAGCCTTGATGATTTCATTTCTCTCTCCATTTATTCTAATGTTACTTATTGGTCCTTGGTGAGGAGTTTTCTTCTCTTTATGTTGGGGGGTACTCCAAATTGAAGACTGTAGCCTTGGATTTTCACCTGTAAGCTCTCCTTGCTCTTCCATTTCGATGAAGACTGGTTTTGTTATCGGCATATCACAGGTTGCTAATGAGTTTTCCTCCAGTCCCAATGCCATGTTCTTTTTCAAATAGTTCAGTTTATTTGGGTGGTTTACTCACGCAGTATACAGATTTACCTTTCACCATGATTGCCTTTTGGTCTATGTTGTTTGCAATGTAATCTGTATTTTGGTATAATCCATACTGTTAAATGCCTTTGTATAGCTAATAATAGACCCAATTGTTGTCGTAATAGTATAATTTGTTCAGTGATAGGATATATGTATTTATGTAATTCTGGATGAGCCTCAAAAAAATACAATAAAATAACAAGATACCAGATATTTATGTTTGTAAACAATTATTCTGCTATCTGCTTGTCCAATTGCAATAGCAGTATCAGTACTCACAGAAATAGTAGTAATTATTTTCTTCTCTCAGAATATTAGCATTTGTATCAAATAGGAAAAAAATTACCCAAAACAGAAAACTTGATTATAATATCAATTCATAAAATAAAATGAATTAGTTACATTACTAAGTTATCTAGAATCCGAAGTAAGCAATTAGGTTGAATTATTCTGAACGAGGAAGTGGTAGAGTTTAATGAAGATTGAAATAGTAAAAGAGATATTATTCTACAATGCAGTATGTAGTTAACACTTTTTGTTACTCCATTCATTTGTTTTCAACTTTCTTTATCAATTTCATCACATTCTCAATAACCAGTAACCATATTTCTTTTTCAGAGGAATCACCAAAGACTATAGAACCCTTGCTGTATGTGCAGAGATACAAATACATGGGATTTTGCTTCTCCTAATCTGCTATCATTTTCAATATTCCAACTCTTTCCTCCCCTCTTCAAAGCTCATTTCAGCTGTGCCCTATACTTATGCTAGAAAATATCCACTTAAAAGAGCTAAAATCATAGTGTTGGCTGCTTGATTGATATATACTTGCTTAATCTTTTCTCCTATGCCCCACACAACTTTTCTTCTAATTTATTCTAAATATTTAGAATAGTGCCCAAATCAGTTCTCAACTATTGCTCTGCTTCCAGAGGAATGCTATCTATACATAAAAAGAGTAAAGGAAAGTATAAATTATTTCCATTGTAATTTAAAACATAAAAAAAGCATGCATTGTGCAGATACAGGGGGAGCCCTCTTTCAAGACTGCTCCTGTTTGAAACTTCTAGCTAGATACTTATGACTGAATTCACTAGGCTTCAAGCAAACAATCTCTGCATTGGAGCCGGATTTTAAAAGTCTGACTTTGTTTTCTATCAATTACCTTGTCAGTTTATACCCACACCATTTGGAGAAGGTGAGATTTTACCCTCTGGAAAACAGCATCTGAGCCAAAATAGACAATTCGTATGCAATATGGGTGGCAGAACATTGAATTTCTGTTTTCTCTCCACTCACTGAAAGCACAAAAGGACAAGTTTTTTATGCAAAATAGGCAATATTTTGAATTGGTATTTATAAACACATGAACTGACATTGTGTTCACATGAATGCATATGAATAGGAACTTTGGGGGAAAAATATTAGGTATACTGTTATTATAAACCCAAACAACTGATCTGTGCAAAGGCTAAAGAGAAGTTATTTTTCAAAGTTACACTTAAATTTAGCACTCTTGTTTCAGAACCATAGTTACTCTTGTGTGTTTTCTATGGGGAATCTGCCACTTCTTCTCAGCAGCATTATTGTGCTGTGGTTCACAGCTTTAACTTTGTTTCTAGACATTATAGACAGGATTCGAATTAGATATATTCTGATGATGATGATGATGATGATGATGACGACCACGACTGATGATGGCAATGGGAAGAATATTCGGTTGCCGGTTATGTGTGGGAAAAGACATGAAAGTTATGGGAATAAGATCATAAGAGATAAATGACACCATTGTTCTTATTTGTTCGGGATTTTAAAATCTAAGTATCTCTGTGGAATGGAGGTTGTTAGAATGTGCTCATCTCTTTTATATGAATGAACAAAATAAACATTCTATTTTATTATATAGCTAAAATAATTGTGGAACATGATAGAGATGCACTAGATCTCTAAAGAATTAAAAGAATCCAGGTGGTATGGTAGATGAAGCAGTAGTCTGCTAACCTCCAGGTAGAAGAGGTTCAAATTTACCAGTTATGTATCATCATTATGAATCTGACTTGAGTCAATGCCATGGCTTTGTTATGTATTTTCTCACTCTCTGTGGGACTGTGCTAACATTTTATTTTTGTTTGGAGGATTTTTGTTGCTCTTATTTTCCTCCATTGCAGTCTAGCAATTCAGTTCCTGTTTCAACCACACTTCCAAGAGTCTTTTTAAAGCTGTTGAATAATTTTGGCACAAACCTTCATAATAACTTCTAAGGAGTTCTTTTAAAATACCAATTATAAAAATGATGCTCTCTCCAAAATTCTAAATATTATTTGTAAATATTATTGCTGCTAGTATATAAAGTTACAGAAGGAGGAGGAAGAAGAGTTGGAGGAAGAGAAGGATAAACTCAAGGGAGATAGTCACCAAGTTATCTCCTGGGAAGATCTCTTTATGACACTACACAAGATGATTCTTAATGGTCATTAGAATATTGGCCTATTTAATGGTAAGCATCTTAATGAATGCTAGCCAGCTTAAGGCTTTAAAGAAAGAAAGGGAAAATGACTCATGTATTGAGTCAATGTAATTGCTTGACTGGAGGAGAAATCAAGTAAGGATATTGACCTGTATTCAAATAATCTATATTTAGGCATTGAGCTCCAAATATACTCAATTAATTATTGTTATTTATTATTTTTAAGATTATGTATCAAAATTTCTGTGTTTATTCACTGATCTTCTTATACATTGTATTTATGCCTTCTGAAATTACTTAAAATAAAATCATGATCATAATTAATAAAGTGTATTTACATATGTAAATCCTCTACTCAAACTCAAACTCTATCTCTCTTTCTGAGGGAAAAATAGTGGAGTGTTTATTAATGTAATATATCTTCCTGGGTCCAGCATCTAGCTTCTCCAATCTTTACCCCTCTCTTCATATATTTGACTTTCTTATATCATTTTGAAGAAAATCCCCCCAAAAAAATTTGATTTTAGAAAGAGCTTGGTAATTAAAATAGGTTTTAAAAATCAGTTAAAATTTTTTGCTTAATAATTATTATTAAATTAATAGTTATCATGGAATTATTTTAATTGACACATATTGAAATAATATATTCTCTATTTTTATTATACTATGTAATAATGCCTGATAACACATAAACCAAAATGAAGGCATTTATGATCAATACCTAAACAGCCTATTTAAAAATAATGATAATATCATTATGGTGAATATACCATAACAAAAAAGTGAAAGAACACCTTAGAGTCAGTATGGATCTGAACAATATGTCTTGTGTTAGGCCGGGTTGACTAGCGAAAAAAATCCAGAGACACTCATATGTACAAGAGAGAGCTTTATAACAAGAAGTAGTTATATATCAGGAAAACATCTCAGCCCAGTCCAGATCCAGTGCATAAATCTGATACTAGTCCATAAATCCAATACAAGTCCATATATCCCTCTTAAGACTCACCCAGCTACATGCAAACTGTAAGAAGATCATAGGCCGATGGGTGAAAAGTCTTGTGAATCCAATGGTGGTGGAAGCATAACAAGGCTCTAGCTGGTCTCCATGGTGTGGCTCACCAATAGGAAGGTGAAGGAGAGAAGCAGAGGAAGTTCCCAGGATCCTCCTTATGAGAAGGCCAACACACCAGGAAGTACCATCAGGCCGTGAACTGTTTGACAAGATTGACTCCACCCATATCTTCTTATGGGTGTCATGTTGGCACAAAAACACTAGCTATCACATGCCTTCACTGAAAGATATTATAAATAGGAAAAACAAGTCAATCTAATGCAGTGGTTCTCAACCTGTGAGTCGCAACCCCTTTGGTGGTAGAACGACCCTTTCACAGGGGTTGCCTAATACGTCCTGCATATCAGATATCTACATTACAATTCATAACAGTAGCAACAGTACAGTTATTAAGTAACAACGAAAATAATTTTATGGTTGGAGGTCACCACAACCTGAAGAACTGGATTAAAGGCTCACGGCATTAGGAAGGTTGAGAACCACTGATCTAATGGCATAGATAAACATCAAATAGCTATGAAATCTTAGGAGTTAGATGTCAAGATGTAAAAGTTCGTGTTATCAAAACCAAGACAACATTTCTTAACCTTCAATTCCTTTCAGATTGCACGTGATGCTTACTGAAGCTTGGCAAAAAGGAATGGACGTGTAACATTTGGAAGTTGGATTTTAAAAATACAAAGGGGGAGAATACAACATTTGTAACATAAAATCTCTCAAATTCCAAATGAAAATATTTGTCTCCCTTGATGAGAAAATAAATCTCACAAATATGCAAAAGTTCAATGATATAGTTGGTACTTAGCATTTTACCCCTATCCTTTTGAGTTACAATAGAAAAGTATTAAGTAGTAGTATTCTC
>NW_022103908.1:15347348-15348828 GCF_000313985.2 Echinops telfairi | reverse complement strand
AAAAAGTTTGGACATTTTGGGCACATCATAATCAAAATACTGGAGGAAAATAATAAAAATGTAAACATCAAAAGCAACTAAAGGGAAAAAATGTATTTGATACATATTAGTAAATTGTAAATTATTTCAAACTCATCAGAAAAAGTTCAAGGAACAAGGTAACGAAATTCAATTTCAATTGAATCTAATAAGGCAAGTTAAGGGGAAAGATTCAAAAGGTGTGATGGAAAAATAGAAAAAAATCAGTATTAATAATTATTTTGAGTACAACAATACAATGCACACTAATTAATGAAGCAATGTAAAAGTGGACAAAATGCAAGACTCTGTTACATATTGCCTATATGAAATGCTATTTGAACCTAAAGTATGTAGGCGTATTGCCAGTGGTGGCATACTACCCAGCATACCTCTATGAAAGAGGTTTCTTGCCTTTTACTGACCAAGAATGACCAGGTGAGGCACATAGTTACCATAAAAGCAAAGTTTTTCTTATCAAAGAACTGATGAAGATGAGGAGGGTCTAAGCAAGGCATTATCCTTGTCTCACTGAAGTTAGAGGGGCTTACAGGGTTGATCACTCTGTCAGATGCAACAGGAAAGTCAAACACATTCACTAAAATTTGAGAAAAAAATTAGGTTTCCATGGAATAGGCTGGGCTATGCTAATGGGACACACATGCAATTGCTCTCCAAGTTGCGTCCTGCTTTCAAGGGATTCTTGAATCAGAGGATAGGACTTAATACGGGATGTCACATATGCTTGCTGTGGTCCTTCTCCCTGTTCAGTGGTACATAACTAGGGGCCTGGGTTTTGTGAGAAATAACTTTAGAGAAGCATTCGATAGTGTTGTTACCATAACCACCCCAATTGTTCCAGGATGTGTGTTCTGTACTCCTGTGTGCCATCTGCCCACCTTCTCTGAATGGCTTCTAACTTGAATTAATTTAGTAACCCCAAGGTGGTTCTTGGAGTCTCTTTGATGATTTAGCAAGGAGTTCTGTGAGGCCTTCTTGACTCAGGTTAAAAGCAAAACCAAACGTTTGGATAAGCTATTCAAACACTAAATATATAAAAGTTAGAAGTTCTATACCAACATTCAACTAAGTACACTGTTAGAAAAGGGATGCTCTAACAGAAAAAGGGGAATACTTCATAAGTACTGAAAGGGCAATTCACCAGGAAGATACACCAGCCCTAAATGTATGTACCTAACAACCAAACTTTAATTTAATATTAAGAAAAATCTAGCAAAAGTGAAGTGAGCAAAGAGTGAATTCTCAATTATTTCAGATAATTCTAACTTCCCTGGAGAAGTTGATGAAATGTATATAGGCAGTGACGTTAGAAACACTCAAAATAATTGACATTTATAAATATGGCCATCCTGAAATTGGAGAATACATAATTTCTATCAACATACATTGAATATTGATTGACCAAGAGAGAAAATACTGTGGCTAATAAGATAAATCAAAA
>NW_022103908.1:15344182-15346135 GCF_000313985.2 Echinops telfairi | reverse complement strand
AGATTTAACTAATACAAATATACATACATTACTAGCTGATTTTTTAAAGAAAGTCATATTTTTTATTCTTTTATAAATTTCTATGTAAAAATAATCTTCTGGTTCCTGTCTATATCATGTCCATTCTAACTCATGGAGATGCCATGTTCACAAAGTAGAATTGTTACATAGGGTTTTACAGGCTGCACTAGTTGAGGAGCAGAATGTCGGGACATTTTCTGGGGCACTTCATGTGGAGCGGGGTGGGGGGTGGGGGTTATGATATGCCAACTTTTTCAAAAGTAATAAAGTCTTTAACCATTTGCAGAAATCCTGTATACAGCTATACTTACATATAAATTGACAAATTGCTTTTCCTGCAATGACATTCTTGTCATTAATGAAAAGTCAAAGCTCAAAAACAACTGAATTACTTAGAACACGGAATTGAAAATAGGAATATATTATAATAACCTTATGATAATTTTATTGATATGATCATGTATAATTGTGAAAATTAACTTGAATTCTAAGTTGAAATAAAAATTTATTTACATATATTTTGCTGGTAAGTTTCAGCAGGGTAATTTTTAATTGAGAGTAATCTCATGTGAAATAGCAGAACACATCTCACATTTCTTAAGCTCTAGATTTTGTAGCAGTGCTTCTCAACCTTCCTAATGCCGTGACCCTTTAGCACAGTTCCTCATGTTGTGGTGACTTCCAACCATAAAATCCATAAAATTGTTTTCATTGCTACTTCATAACTATAATTTTGCTACTTTTATGAATCATACTGTAAATATCTGATATGCAGGATGTATTTTCATTGTTACAAATTGAACATAATTAAAGCATAGTGATTCATCAGAAAAACATTATATAATTATAGATTGTGAAATATTTATTTCTAATGAAATTTTGTCTTGAAACATGGTGTAGCATGGTTAACAGTCTTAGCGCCGGGTACTTGTATGTCGGTGTATATACATGTGGGTGAACCAGCCTGGAGAATGGAAACAGATAGAGGAGCAGTGTCTCGGTTCCTAAGGCCATCGGATTGTCTTAGGTGAACCCTGTTAAAGGGTCGTTTGACCCCCAAAGTGGTTGTGACCCACAGGTTGAGAACCGCTGCTTTGCAGGAAGATATCACCATTTAATGCTTTATTTTTCTCTCCCTCTCAACTTTATCCAGTGGATCAGCTGGTGGGTTTGAACCATGAACCTTTGTGGGGTATGAGCAAACATAAACAACCAGGTCCAAGGGGTAATTGTGTAATTGAGGTGTAAAATTGAAGAGACATCAGACAAGATCAAGCATGCGCGTGCCCACCTCTGGGGTCATCATGACCTCAGGAGCCAGATCTGTGCAGAAAGTGAATATATTTCCAACCAAGGCTTATATGCACTCGCGGGGTATGCCAATCCCCCTAATTACTGTAACCATATGAGTAACAGGAAGGGATTGTATAATAAGCATACCTGTGACAGGAAAGCATACAGCCTTACCCTGGTCATCTCTGAGTTGGTTTGACTTTAGATGTCTTTGGGTTCTCCTTCAGGGGAACAATGGATTATCTTTATCAGAAGGGAGTGGGCACTACTTAGGGTGGGACAGACAATAGGGTCTGATTGCACTAGATTAGCGATTCTCAACCTGTGGGTCGCGACCCTTTTAGGGGTTGATCAACCCTTTCACAGTGGTCATCTGATTAATAACAGTAACAAAATTACAGTTATGAAGTAGCAATGAAAATAATGTTATGGTTGGGGGTCACAACATGAGGAACTGTATGAAAGGGTCATGGTGTTAGGAAGGCTGCGAACCACTGCTGCAGATGACTGATACCCTTCATGCAGATAAACTTTTTTTTTTTTTAATTAATCAATTTATTGGGGCTCATACAATTTATCACAATACATAGATCAATTGTGTAAAGCACATCTATACATTTGTTGCCCTCATCATTCCCA
>NW_022103908.1:15342200-15343229 GCF_000313985.2 Echinops telfairi | reverse complement strand
AGTGCCACCATAATTGCATATGTATGTTGTTTCTGCATATGGCACCTGGAGAAAAGTAGTGGGTATTTACTTTAAATATATAACTAAGTGAATAAATATAAATTCTAGCTGGGGCTTTCTACTCCTATAAATAGTTACAGTCTTTGAAATGCAAAAGGGCAGTACTAAACTGTTTTATAGGATTACAATTAATTGGCATTGACTCAATGGAAGTAAGTTTGGTTTTGATTACCATATATCTAGACCATAGCTGAAGAATCATAAAAGTGAAGGAAAGAAAAAGTTACTGAAAAATAGGGGGGAAAGAAAGAAGCCAAAAACAAATAATTAAATAAAGGGTTAAAAGGGTCAGCATTACATTTTTCTTTTGAAAAATCTATTTGTTATAAAATCATCCATTGTTAGGTAAAAATAAACCCAATGGTTATTTTTTAGATGTTTTTTTTTAGTTTTTATTTAGTATTAAATCTCCTTAGAATGGATTAAAATTATTTCAACTATAGTCATTTTCCTTTTATGTATGTAATATATAAGATTTATTACCTGAAATTTTAGCACCAGAATACCCAGAATTATGAAAATAAAAGTTAGAGAATTAAATGCTATTTCTTAACACTTTTTATGATATCATAAATCACATAGAAAAAAAATAAATGTCAAAAATAGAACCCTGGAGTTCGTACTGGAATACTCATCTTTGGAATTTTAATACAAAAGTCTTTGAAAAGAGTTATAATCAAGTATTTACAGATGTTAATCCTCAGAGGTGTGTCTTAAACATTGCTCCTTAATTACACTTAAATACATGTAAAATTATAATGTTAATAAAATTTCAACTGTTTGACTTTTGATAGAGGAATTAATATGGAATACAAAGAGAAACTGTTAGTTCTCTCTCATGGGACAAATATACCTCCGTCCTTGGCTTTGCACGAGAAAGAATTCACTCTGAAGCCTGGATTGTGATCCAAGTGAGTTTTATAAAGTTTCAGGTTTACACAGGAACCCTCAGAGCACTTCACATCAGCA
>NW_022103908.1:15339189-15341670 GCF_000313985.2 Echinops telfairi | reverse complement strand
AAAAATTCTTTTTGTTTTAATTTTATTTCTATTCTTAACCTAAGACCTAGCCAGGTGTTTATAACCATACCTAAAGTAATTATTTATCCTTGATTGTTGCTAGGTACCATCAAGTTCATAACAAGTTATGATTATGTTGAGATGAATGGGAATTACAAATCATATTGTACTACTGGGGAACTTGCACATTGATCAAGAGTCAATTGTGTGAACAGAACAGGAAATACTGCATGATTTTAAACAAGAAAAGCTGTGTTAGGGTGGTATCCTCTTACCATACTTGTTCACAAGTATTTTGAGCAAATGATCAGAGAAATTGGCTTATAGGAAAGAACATGGCATCAGATTGGGAGGAAGGCTTATCAACAACATGCAATATACCCCTGACACAGCCTTGCTAGTTGGAGGTGAGGAGAAATTGAAGAATTTAATGATGAAGATAAGGATTACAGCCTTCAGTATGGATTATGACTCAATGTAAAGAATACCAGAATTTTCATAACTGAATTAATAGGGAGCATCATGATAAATGGAGAAAGAATTGGTGTTTTCAAGGATTTTTTCTTCTTGTGTGGATCCACAGTAAATGCTCATGGAAGCAGAAGTAAAGAGATCAAATGATGCATTGCATTGGGTCTATCTGCTGCACAAGATCGTTTTAGCATATTGAAAATAAAGGATGTTATTTTGAGGACTAATGTTCACCTGACCCAAGGTGTTTTCTTGCCTTATATATAAGTGAACGGTAGATATTGGATAAGAAATATCAAAGAAAAATGGATGGAATTGAGTTGTGTTACTGGCGCAGAATATTTGAAGTACCATGGTACTAAAAGGACAAACATCTGTCTTGGAAGAAGTGTAGACAAAGTGCTTTTTAGAGTCAAGGATGGCAAGACTTTGTCTTACATACTTTGAGCATATTATCAGGCTGAGATTATGTAACTACTAAAGAGTAGTTGGCCTTGAGGCTTTTTATCAGTGCTAGGAAGTTTGTAACACTTGCCCGAACAGGGAGAAGTCAAGGGATCCCTTGATTGAGAGTCCCAAACCAGAGAGAAACAAGTCTGCCATCCTGCCTGAGGGAAGGTTCTGTTGACAAAAGTACCATGTCTTTACCATTTTGTGTTTTTTTTCTTTCCTTTTCTTTTTTTAAAGATGTTTGTTCTTTCTTTTCTTTTTATTAATAAATCATTTTACTGGGGGCTTTTACAGCTTGCAAAGAGATTCGGCTGCTGCTCCCTGACCCAAGCCAAATCCGCTGGGCTGCGTCCATTCTGACTCACAGCAATCCTGGGGGGCAGAGTACAACTGCTCTCGGGGCTCCCAAGACTGCAGTCTCCATGGAAGCAGATGGCCACATCTTTCTCTAGCTAGTGGGTTTGAATTGCTGACCTTTTGGTTCACAGTTAAGCACCACTGTGCCCACCAGGGCTCATGTGTTGCTCAATCAATGAACATATGCTTCTTTTGATCATTAGATGTTTCTCAAGGAGTTTCTGTGGCCACTGTGCACAGTCTCAATGTCTTGCATGTTGTGGTAAATACAAACTTGTATACAGTGATAACTATCAAATAAGTCTTCCAAATGCCACTTATCAATTCTAAATGGAGTAATTAATAGATTTCAACTTGGTGTTTGTATTCAAGTTTTAAGTGATTCTCAAGTGAATCAGGGAATAAGATCTATAAAATATCTTGCTTCACCTAAAAAACAAACAAAAAACAATCCATACATCAATTGTATCAAACACATCTGTACATATGTTGCCATCATTATTTTCAAAACATATTCTTTCTATTTGAGCCCTTGGTATCAGCTCCTCCTTTTTCTTTCCCTTCCCCACCCTCCCACCCTCGTGAACCCATGATAAATTATAAATTATTATTATTTTCATATCTTGTACTACCCGCTGTCTCCCTTCACCCATGTTACTGTTGTTCATCCTCCTGGGGATCCTGTCAACACCTCGTGATCACACAGGCTGGGGTGCTTCTTCCATGTGGGCTTTGTTGCTTCCCTACTAGGTGGCTGCTTGTGTAAATTCAAGCCTTTAAGACCCTAGACACTATATTTTTTAATAGCTGGGCACCATCAGCTTTCTTCACCACATTTGCTTAAGCACCCATTTTGACTTCAGTGATTGTATCAGGAAGGTGAGCATTACAGAATGCCAGGTTATTAGAACAAAGTGTTCTTGTGTTGAGGGAGTACTTGAGTAGAGACCCAATATCCATCTGTTACCTTAATATTTAACATATTAATATGTTTACATATGTACATGCCTATATTTATACCTCTATAAATGTCTTTTGCCTGATAGTTCTTTCCTCTATTTCTTTTCACTTTCCTCCTGCCCCACTATCATGTTCGACCTTCAGTCACCTCTCAGTAATTTCTCTCAGCTACGTTGCACTTGATGAAACCCTACCAGGCATTCTATACCCTCCTCGCCATTGATGTTGGATCTCTTATTCCCT
>NW_022103908.1:15326823-15338610 GCF_000313985.2 Echinops telfairi | reverse complement strand
ATTCTTTCCCAGTATGTAAATGTTTACACCCAATTCTCAAATATTTTGCACATTTTCCTATTCTCAATTAAATTGTCATACATATGACAGTTTACCATTGTTATAACATTGACTACAATCACTTTTTAAAAGAACCAAAAAACACTTTTAATGCTAATTAAAATAAAACTTACTGGTATGTTATATTAAAATTTTTAGAAGCAGAAGAACTTTCCAGGCATGGCTAAATAATCAAGACTGACATCTCTATCTCTTAGTCTACCTCTGCCTGGAGACTGCAACGTTCTTTGTCACACTGACTGTAACATGCATCCAATTTTAGGAATTTGATGTGTGAAACAATATTTATAATATTACATTAAAATATGCTAAATTTTCTAAGCAGTGAAAAGCTCTGGTGGCCAGTGGTTTTGCACTGGGCTACTACTAGCTAAGCAGGTTAGGTCAACAGTTGGAAACTGCTAGCTCCTTTGCAGGAGTGAGACTGGGATTTCTCCTTTGACTTGATAGCAGATGGTGAGAAAAGTTTATAAAAGGGATTTACAAGGTACTATAGAAATTCCAAAGACATTTGAAAGGATATACTTTTAAGGTTTATGTTGTTTATCCCATCATATTAAACTTATGCCTTAAAATTATTTAAATAACAATAACATTTAAGTAGAATTTTATTATAACTCATTGTGATGAATTTAAAGATAAATGATAAAATCCATAATAGAGGAATCATATCAGTCAAAACATATAATTTGACACAACTAAACACATAACATATACACATATTTGGCTAAGTAGAGTGGTATACTTAAATCTAAATTATTTAAATAACAAGGTTATAACCCAAAATATAAATAGCATTTGCTCACCAATAAAAATAAAACGACATTTTCTTTGTTTTAGTTATAATTTATTTTGGCTTTGCTCGAATTAATATCATTATTTTCTGTCATATTACCACTGTTGTTTTTAGGTATCATAAAGTCTGTTTTGACCCATAGGAACCCATGCACAGGACAAAATGTTGCAGGGTCCTGTACCACCCTTACAAGTGCTCTTCTGCAGGATCCAGTTGTTTCACTCACACTGTCGTTCTGTCTCTTGAAGGCATTCCTCTTTTTTGTTGGTCCTCCATTTTACCAATCACGATGTCCTTCTTCAGGGACTTGTATCTCCGGGCAATATATTCAAAATATGTAAGTAGATGTCTTGCTGTCCTTACTGCTAAGGAGCACTTTGGCCATACTTCTTCCAAGACAAATAGGTTTGTCCTTTTAGAAGTCCATTCTTTTAGAAGTACTTTCAATATGAATATGCATCTATTCTTCTTGTCTTCCTTATTCAATGCCCAACTTTGAAATGTGTATAAGGCAATTGAATAGTCCATGGATTGGGTTAGACACACCTTAGTGCCCAAAGTAACATCCTTCGTTTTCAATACTCTAACATGGTGTTGTGCAGCAGATTTACCTAATAAAACATGTCTTTTGATCTCTTGACTGCTGCTTCCAAGAGCAATGATTGTGAATCCAAGCAAAAGAAAGAAAATACTTGACAACTTCAACCTTTTAAGTACATTTATCATGATGTTAGTTATTGATTCAGTTGTGAGGATTTTGGTCTTCTTCGCATTGAATTTTAATCCATACTGAAGACTACCAGTTCTCGATCTTCATCAGCAAGTGCTCCATGTCCTCATCACTTTCAACAAGCAAGGATGTGAATCATCTGAATACTATAGGTTGTTAAGAAAACTTCCTCCAATCCTAATGCGACATTCTTCATCATACAAGCCAGCTTCTCTGAAGATTTTCTCAACATGCAGATTGAACAAGGGTGGTGAGAGGACACAACACTGATGATCAACTTTCCTGATTTAAAACCATGGTTTTACACTTGACTTAAAAGCATTTAATTAAAATTGATTTAAAAACATCCTGATATTATTCCTTTGTACTGTTAAATTACCTGCCTCTTAATCCATGCACAAGTTCCAAATGAGCACAATAGCGTGTTCTGGGAAGACTTCCTATTCTTCTCAAGGTTATGCATAGTTAATTAGAGTCCACCCATTCAAATGTCTTGACATAGCCCAAGTCTCAATATAGTCCAAGTAATCATCTTTCTGGTATTTTCTGTCTTGAATCAAAACCCATCTGACATCAACAATGATATCCCTTTCTCCACGTCCTTTTCTGAATTTACCCTGTACTGGAAATTCCCTGTCAATATCCTGTTGCAACAATTGTTGGATGATTATTCAACAAAATTTCATCATCAGCAAAAGTTTAGTTGCATACTATATCAATGGTATTGTCCTGTAGTTTGAGCATTCTGTTGGGTCCCTTTTTCCATATTTGGCATACAAATGTGGACCTTTTCCAGTCAGGTGGCTAATTAGCTGTCTTCCAACTTTCCTGGAATAGACAATTGAGTGCTTCCAATGTTTTTCTACTTGCTGACACATTTCAATTGGTTGTTCATCAATTCCTGGGGTCTTATATTTGACCAATGCTTTCAGTGCTACATGAGCTTCTTCCTTCAACACCATCAATTCTTGTTTATATGCTATTACCTGAAATAGTGAATTGTGGCCTAGTGTGTGTTGGCACAGAAACTCTGTATATTCTTTCCATAGTCTCTTGATGCTTCCTGAATCACTGACTATTTTGCCCATAGAATTTTTCAAAATTGCAATCTGGGCTTGATTTTTTTAAAGTTCTTTCAATATCAGAAATGCTGAGTATGTTCTTCATTTTGTGTTTCTAATTCTAGGTCCTTGCAAACTTTGTTATAATATTTAGCTTTGCCTTCTCTAGCTGCCCTTTGAAATTTTCTATTTAGCTCTTTTAATTCATTTCTTCCCTTTACTTTACCTACTCTGATTATGAGCAACTTTCTGTGTCTCTTCTAACATCCATTTTGAGCTTTTCTTTCTTTCCTGCCTCTTTAAAATGACTTTATTTCTTCTTCATGAATGATGGTCTTAATGTTCTCCCACAGCTCCTCAGATATTCTGTCATTAGTATTCAATGAGTCAATTTCATTCTTGAGATGTTTTCAAAACTCAGGTGGGAAAGAAACAGGTTGAGTTTTCACTCTCATGGATTTGTCTTAATTTTCTTTAGCTTATCATGCACTTACCTATGAGCAATTGATGGTCTGTCTCACAGTCATCCCTGGCAGGTTTTAGTTGCTGATATTGAGCTTCTCCGTTGGGTTTTACCACAGATGTAGTCTATTTGACTTCTATATATTCCACCTGGAGATGTCCAGGTGTGTAGTCACCTTTTGTGTTGTCGAAAAGATATTTGGTATGAATAAGATGTTGGCTTTGCAAAATTCTGTCATGTGATCTTAAAGTTCATTACTATCACTAAGACAATATTTTCTAACTGCTGTTAATTCCTCTTTGTTTCCAACTTTTGCATTTCAATTGCCTATAATTATCAATGCACTTTGATTGCACGTTTACTCAATTTCTGACTGAAATCACTTGTAGATTTCTTCAATTTCTTCCCTACTAGCTTTTGTGGTTGATATATAATCTCGAATAATAGTTGTGTTCACCAAATTTCCTTGAAGGTGGGTAAATATAATACTATCCCATAGAATATTGTACTTCATGGTGGGTTTTACAAAGTCCTTTTGTTCAATGAATACCATCCAATGCTCTTTATTGTGTTATTCCAGGCATAGTAAATTATATGATGTTCTGATTCAAAATGGCTAATACCAGTCTATTTCAGTTGACTAATACCCATGATATCAAGCCTTATATGTATCATTTCATTTTTTATAACTTCTAATTTTCCCAGATTCATACTTCTCACATTCCAAATTCAGTCTTAGACAGACATTTTAAATGTGCAGTATATGTAATCAAAATATTCAAGCTAAAAATGAAAATAAAATATATAGTGACTATTACTTGTCAAGAATAATTTAAGTTGTGCAATGCTTTTAATAGTGAATTAAAATTAAATATTCATCGGAAATATTTTGAAATTTAAATACTGAAGGTAAGTACATGAATTTCAGATATTTATATTAATATTGCCGATTAGAAACTATAGTAAATTTTATAGAAATTATGCTAAACTCTTACAAACTTAATTGCTATATGAGTACTGTTTTACTTTACATCCAGACATTATCAAGTTTGCAAATAAAAAGTTAGGGATGCAAATTATATTTTGAAATGACTTATATGTTAAAATAACCTTGAAAGTGCCTCATTCAGAAATTTAATAAATATGTAATGAATCAAGTGGCTACCAAATGTACATTTTCTAATTACTTACTGATATATAATGGTTTCTCCAAAATGCTAGAATAATGTCTGTATTCTCAAAAACATTATTTTTTCACAATGAATACATCTCACAAATCATTACTGCTTATATATTTTGTTTCTGGAAACACGATTGACCCTTGTTTTGTAGAGCATATAAAGGATGAATTATTCTAAGTGTTATATGCAATACATGTAATAATTTGATGCATTAACTAGTATGTTAGGAAAGGAGATATGGTTATACTTCAAGAAGTGTGTATGCATCTACTCCAGTAGAAAAATATATGACAGTGTGTTTCTGGAAAAATATACATTCTTGGAAAATGAATGGGCAGCTCTACCTTGCCTTATAGGGTCACTATAAATTAAAATAAATGTAAAGACAATTTTGGAATGTTAAGTGATTACACTATAAATGTATATTTTCTTAAATAATACTCAGATTATATCAATACGTTCTCAGATTTTGTTATTATAGATATTTTCCAATAAGATTGTAGGTATGGCAACACGAAACAGCCATTTTAGGTTTCTTATATATGTCAATTTATAGGATGTTGATTTTTCTGAAAGTATTTTCTGAAAGGCCTACAATGACTAAAATTCATATTTAACTTACAAAGCCAATGGAAAACCCATTTTGAGTACAGTATTTATTTTTAAGTCCTTTGAAATATTTATAATCTCTAAAAAAACACAGGGGTGCAATATTGTAACTAAATTTAAAAAAAATCATTTTTCCAAGCATTATTATAATACTCACTGCCATCCAGTTGAGCAGACTCATAGAACTGAGATTGTAAATTTTTAAAGGAGTAGAAAGCCTTATCTTTCTCCCATGACACAGCTGCAGGTTTCAAATCTTGAGTTTAGGTACCTAAATTTTAACCCACTACACGCCCAGACCTCCTCTTGCCTTGTTACTATAAGATAATGCACAAAGCAGAAAATAATTTCAAGAAGTTTATCAGAAATTTCCCTTACCGTTTCATTCAATTTTTTCCAGGAATTTTTTTAAGTCCTCTCATAATATTTGATGCACAAACATGATTAGAAAAGTTTTATTTACTAAGGTGATTTTTTAAATATTGATTTATAAATACCATTCCAAAGAACTATAGTTTTCACATTCTTATTATATATTTTTATGATTTTAAATTTCAGGACAAAATTTTTATTTGGATTTTTATTTGAATTGAGTCATATATGTACCTTTAGATGAATACAAGCTAATTTGTATTTTCTTCAAATATTGCTTGCTACTACTTAACAAATTAGGAAGCAAAGAATCCAGGTGGTAATCAACTCAGTATGAAATTGCTCTAACATAATTTCACTAGATGTTATGTGGTAATTACTGTCATAACATCTGCATTAATGGCAAGGATAATTTAGCTCACCTACTGGCCCTAGACCAGGATGACCCTTTAAAATATCTTCTTGTGTATGCAGAATATTTTCATGATTTGACATTTATACCAAATGCAAGGAGTAAGCTTTTTAAAATAGAAAGCAATTGAACTTCCCATAAATTATTTAGACTGAAATGATAGCAAATTAAAGTCATGAATTGATAAATGCACTCTTGAAAAGTACATATTTTGGAGAAGAGAGATTTAATCTCTAATTTACTAAATACATCATTAGAAAAATTAATTTTTACCTCAGATGAAGGGACAGTTGCAGATGGATCTTTCTGTTTTCATGCTTCTTATTATAAAATTTAGTGAACAGATTATTTAGAAAGAAAAAAGCAAAAAAAATCAATGGCTAAAGAAATTAACAAGAGACCTTAATATAGCATGTAATAAAATGAAATGTTGAATGATAAAGTTTTCTTGGAGGAAGTTAAAAAAACAAAAGGATTTCATTATATTTGAAGTGAAAATATCACTTACCACTTAGACCTAACCACATTCATACAAAAGGCAGATAGTGACTTCCTACAAAAATAAATCTTCAGAATGCTGCTTAGAGGCATACAGGACATGAGGAAAGCATTACAGAAAAGGATGAAATGATAGAGGATATAAAGGCCATGCACCAAAGGGAAATATAGGAATTGAGGGGTGAGATATCAAAAACTAATAGCAAACTCACTCACAGACTTCACCCATCGAATGGAGGAGGCAGAGAACCACAACAGTGACCTAGAGGATTTGCAAGCAGAAATTAATAAATGTGATAAAAAGTCTAACAAGTCCATCAGAGAAGCTGAAGAAAACCTCAGAGCTATGCCTGATGCTATGAGAAGAAACAACATTGGAATAATTGGATTATGGGAGGAATGAACATCAAGGAAATCAATGCCCAAAAGAGTGATGGAATTCTTGGAGGAAAACTTCCCTAGCTTAATGAGTGAAAGCCAGGCAACCATCCAGGAGGCCAAAAGAAAACCAGCTAAATTGAACCCCAATAAGTCACCGAGACATATAGTTGTTAAACTATCCAACTGTGAGGAAAAGGAGAAAATTATGAGAGCAGCTGGGTGAAAACACGCAATCACATGTAATGGCAAGCAGATAAGAATATGCTCACACCTATCAGTAGACACTATGAAGAAGAGGAAAGAGTGGAGCAGCACATTCAAAAAATTGCTGGAAAATAAAACAAACCCAAGAATACTCTTTCCAGCAAAATTATCTATCAAAGTTGATCGAGAAGTCAGAGTCTTCCCGGACAAAATCTAAAGAATATGCTAAAAGGAACCCAGCACTATAAAAGAGCCTCAACAACCCAGTATGGGCAGAAGAACAACACTCACCAAGCACATATAAGAGACCTCCACACAGAGCAATTGCACTCAGAGACCATCAAAGGGAAAAAAGCCGCCAAGATAACATTGGCTCAACGATGGAAAGAAAGCAAGAATGAACCACAAACACACATAGGCACAACCCATGGAAAAGAAATGGAGGTAGGAAAAAAAACAAACAAAAGAAGGATGAAATGACATCACAGAGTCCACAGATACATGTAATAACCCTGACTATCAGTGGAATGAACTCAGGGCTAAAGAGACAGAAACTAACAAACTAGCTTAGAAAACACAACCCCTCGATCTGCTGCCTAGAGGAGACACATCTCAAGATTACGTACAAAACTAGACTGAGATTCATAGGCTGGAGAAAAACATACCAAGCAAATAGCAGTTCATAAAAAGCAGAAGTTGTGAACCTAATCTAGGATAAAATTGATCTCAAAGTGCAAACCATAAAAAGAGATAAGCAGGGACACTATATAATACACCAAGAACCACTAAGCATTCTAAACATTTACTTGTTGAATTAGAGATTAGCATAATATGTCATTCAAATGCTCCAAAAGATGAAAAAAGAAATCACAGCCTCAATAATTATAGTAGATTACTTCAATACACCACTCTTTGAGAAAGATAGATCAGGAGACACTACAATGGACCCTAATGAAATTAAAAGGATAATTACACAGTACTACAAAGGACTGTGATCCAAAGTGTTAAAAAAATTGGAAGAGATGGACAAATTCATGGAAAAACAATCCCTCCCTACACTATCCCTGATGAACATCAAGAATTGCAACAAACCCATATCAATAGAAGCAAGAGACAAAGTTATCAAGGGATTACCAACCAAAAAATCCCCTGGACCAGATGGCTTTACAAGAGAATTCTCTCAAGCATTCAGGGAAGAACTGACACCAATCCTACACAAACTCTTCCAGAACATAGAAAAATATGGCAAACTTCCAAAATTATTTCTATGAAGAAGAAACTGGGCAAGGATCCCATACGGATGGAGAACAACAGACCAATTTCCATAGTGAACATTGATGCAAAAATCCTTAACAAAATACTGGCCAACAGAATACAAAAGTATACACAACAAATAATTAAACATGACCAAGTGGGATTCATACCAAGGATTAATCCTTGTGAAAAAAGGAGATTAGACAAGGATGTCCCTTATTCCCACTCCTATTTAACATAGTACAGCCAGTCCTAGCTAGCAGTATAAGGCAAAGCAAAGACATCAAAGGTATTCATCTGGGGAAAGAATAAGTGAAACTATCATTATTCGCAGATGATATGATTTTATATATGGAATATCCCAAAAGTTCCACAAGAGGAGTACTGGAAGCAACAGAGGGATATGGCAGAGTGACAGGTTATAAGATCAAGAAACAGAATTATGTTAGACTACTGTACACATCAGACAAGGCCATAGAAAGGGGGATCAAAAGGGTGATACCTTCACAATAGCCAAGCACAAATTGAAATATCTAGGGATGTACCTGACTAAAAGAACAAAGATCTGTACAAGGAAAACTACAAAACACTATTAAAAGAAACCAAGAGTGGCCTCAAGAAATGGAAGGATATCTCATGCTCATGGATCAGAATAAACAATGTAGCAGATGTACACAATGTAGTAGATGTCAGTTCTACCCAAGGCACTATATAAGTGCAATGTTATCTGCTCCAAATACCATCATCTTTCTTCAAAGAATCAGAAAAACAGATTACCAACTTCATATGGAGAGGGATGAAACCCAGAATTAGCAGAGAACTCCTCAAGAAGAAGGACAAAGTTAGAGGGCTTGCTTTACCTGACTTTAGCACCTACTATACAGCCACAGTGGTCAAAAGAGTGTGGTATTGGTATAATAATATATATTCAGACCAATGGAAAAGGATTGAAAACCCAGAAATAAAATCATCAGCATAAAGGCAACTGATCTTTGATAAGGGCCCCCAAAATATCAAATGGAAAGTAGATGCCCTCTTCAATGTATAGTGCTGGGAAAAATGGATACATATCTCCAGAAAAATGAAGCAAGACCCTTACTTCACTCTATGCACAAGAATAAACTCAAGTGGATCACAGACCTTGAGGTAAAACCCCAAACTATTAGGACTATCAGTGAGGATATTGGAACAAATCTTAGAAATTTGACTCAGGGAATACATACACTATCAGAAAGAGGTAAGGCCACTAATACAGAGGAGGCATAAATTGACAAGTTGGATATACTACAGATAAAACATTTGTGTACATCGAAATAATTTGCCTAGTGAATAATAAGAAAGACCACAGAATGGGAATGAAACATCAGACAAAAGGCCTTATTACTAAAATCTACCATACTCTACTACCTTACAACAAGAAAAAAACCAAACAATTGTCTACTGAGGAGGTGGGCAAAGGACCTGAACAGGAGTTTCTCAAGGGCAGAAATCCAAATGACCAATAAATATATAAGAAAATGTTCCAGATCATTAGCCATAAGAGAAAGGCAAATGAAAACAACTATGAGATAACACCTAACACCCTCAAAGATAGCCCAATTCAAAAAATCAGAAAGTAACAAGTGTTGGAGGGACTGTGGGGAGATAGGAACTCTTGTCCACTGCTGGTGGACCTGTACGTATGTACAGCCATTAAAGAAATTGATTTGTCCATATCTAAAACATATGGATATTGAGCTACCATCAATCCAGCAATCCCCCTACTGTGCATACACCCAGAAGAGACAAGAAGCAAACCATGGCCAGACATTTGTGCTACAATGTTCATCACTCACAGTTCACAATTGCAAGGATTTGGAAACAACCCAAATTTCCATCAACAGATGAATGGATTAAAAACTGCGGTATATACATACAATGGAGTATTACACACCCCTAAAAAGCAGTGATGAACACATGAAGCACATCACTGCATGGGAAGAACTGGAGCAAATTATGCTAAGTGAAGTAAGCCAAGCACAAAAGAACAAGTACAACATGAATCTGCTGAGTTAAACTCAAAAATGCAATAGAGGCAGAGGGAAGAATCTACTGTATACATACTTTCCTGGGGTGAGGTCCAGGTAATATGGCAGGGGCCAGACTAAACCCAGGGATATATATGGCAACCAACTAACAAGGAGGGGCATTAAAAAAAAAGAGAGACATGGGTGGCCAGGGGAATAGGGCACTAACACACCCAAGGGAAGGGTGTTGCTTGTATCTCCACAGGGAAAGAGGGACCAGACTTCAACACACACTTCCTTTGATCCACGTCCGTCCCCCTTTCTTCTCCCATCCCCACCCCAACTGTTGTCCCTTGTTTTTTTCTGTTCGATTACACTCTCTATACCTTCGATGATGATTAGATTTCCCACTATTTTTAAGGTCTTCATTTTAGTAACTGCCTTAATTTTCCTCCTTAGATATGGGAAAATCCTTTCCTGTATAATAAATTTAAACACATCTTGATTTCCCTGGCTTTTGTTTATCTCAAAATGTTTAGGCTTTATCTAGCCATCAACTCTCTGCTTTCCCCAAAGTCATTAACCTTTTTCATAAAAGTGTATAAATCTATGGAAAGATTTTGAGCCTTGGTACTGTTTACAGATAGTTTTGTTGTTGTTGGGGCAGGGCAGGAGATTGTGCCCATTGTAGAATACTTGGTAGTATCTCCCAGCTTCATCCACCAGATGCCAGTAGCTCTTCTGAAACAATTGTGAAACAAAATGATCTTGACACCTTGCAAATGTCTTTCAGCAGGCAAAATTGTCTTGAGTTGAAAAAAACGGATGCACACGATGATATGCCTATCATTAACCTCTTCCAGAATAGCAGTTATGGACCCTTACAAAGTTATTTGATTGCTAAAATGATTTTGTTTAATAGTTAGGTCTGAAAACTCTGGGTCTTACTTTATATATGTGAAAATTATAGTACTTACCAAAACTATCTAAAAGAAATAGGTAAAAATAAATGGTTCTATTTATATAACAGTGGTGGTCTTTTTATTTTTTTGCTTGTTATAAATCATTTTATTGATGGCTCTTACAGCTCTTATAATAATCCATACATCAACTGTATCAAGCACATTTGTACATATGTTGCCATCATTTTCAAAGCATTTGTTCTCCTTGAACCCTTTGTATCAGTGCCTCTTTTATCCCTCCCTCCCACACCCTCCTACCATCATGAACCCTTGACAAATTATAAATTATTATTATTATTGTATCTTACACTATCTGATGTCTCCCTTCACCCACATTTCTGTACAAAGATCATGGAGATCAGGACCCCCTGTTTCCCCCTTCTCCCTCCAATTTTGAAGGTTCTTTTTAAAAATCATTTTATTGGGGGCTCATACGACTCTTATCATAATCCATATATCCATCCATTGTGTCAAACACATTTGTACATATGTTGCCATCATCATTCTCAAAACATTTTCTTTCTACTTGAGCCCTTGGTCAGATCCTCATTTTTTCCCTCCCTCTTCCACCCTCCCTCCCTCATAAACTCTTGATAATGTATAAATTATTATCACTTTTTCATGTCTTATATTGTCTGATGTCTCCTTTCACCCACTTTTCTGTTTTCTGTCCCCCAGGAAGGGGGTTATATGCAGATAATTGTGATCGGTTCCCCTTTTCTACCCCCACTTTCCCCTTACTCTCCTGGTATTGCTATTCTCATTATTGGTCCTGAGGGGTTTAGCTGTCCTGGATTC
>NW_022103908.1:15323611-15325502 GCF_000313985.2 Echinops telfairi | reverse complement strand
GAGCATGAAGCAGGGAACCAATAGAGAGGTCTGAAGGGCTGGCCCCAATCCCAACTACGTGGACAGCTCCCCATCCCTGCAGAAGAATTCACTTCAGAAGTCAGCACAGAAACTTTAGCTCAGGGAGAGGGACACGTCTGATCAGAGCATCCAGGAACAAATTAAGGGAGAGGAAGAGAGAATGGAACACATCCTGGCCCACCAATACCTGAGGACTATATCCCCACTCAGAACACACAAAGCACAGAGAGGACCATAGGGCCGGCCCCAATATGAGACAAGACATCCCCCATTGACCTATAGCACAACGTGGTAGTCTTATAGCAAAATATATTAGGCATGTCTCTAAGATCACTGTGTTTCTTGCATTATTCTGATCCTGCAGGTGAAGAGAAAAAATGCATATCCTAAGCTAGAAATGGTTAATGAAATGGGGCTGGTGGATAGTACTGAATAAAATTTCATAAGTGAGCTAATAAAATGATGAAGTGTATGTAGCAAAAGGAGTTTCTGTTTCTTATTTCTGGAGAGTTTGTAGGTTAAGTTTCATGAGTGACATTTCCACCTACCACAACTTAACAAGTGATATAATATAGTTTAAAAAAACATTTAAAATCCCGTAGTGAAAGGGACATACAATTAAGGGATACACTGATAGTGAAAATAAATTAAAATATGAAGCCCTGTCGTTAAGAAGGAGTCCAAACCCATCTTTTCCCTGAGGGTTACTGTCTACTGCTTGAGACCTTAAGCTTGCTTTGACAGGTGAACTAGCATTCATGAATTGTGATCAAGCTTATTGTCTGATCAAATGAATGTGATTGAAGATTATTACACACACAAAAACCTTGTGAGAACCTAAAGTCTATGATCTAATGAGAATAAGGAATACTTTCTACTTCATACTAGTTTCCACTTAAGATCATTCTTCAAGGGAAATAAATCACATGATCAATTATCCACAGTGACCAACATTTTAGAAAACAATTATTTTTGCTCATTCCATTTACTGTTTTTTGAGAACCCAAATTTGGGACAGACTGCTTCCGTCAAGGGGGGAAATAACAAAAGTCTTTTCTACCCTCCTTCATGGCACCTCGTACAAGACAATGCCAAAATATTTTACAGGTGCTTTGTCATAGCACTGTCCTGGCCACTAATTAATGGAGGCACTTAGAAACTAACTCTAATTTTGTTCCTTCATGTTCAATGACTAAAATTAAATTACAGTTAGTGGTTTGGTTCTTATTTGTGACATTGATTTGGTTTTGACTGATTGTGATAGTTGGACATTAAAGCATAGTATGACCTGTAAGTTTTCAGAAGCTGTAAGTTTTAAAGGGTCATATTTCAAATATTTTTCTTCTTCATAGGCACAAGTGTGTTCAAACTTCTGAATTTTCAGTCAGTATAATCACTCTGTCTTCAGGATTCCTTCCTCTATGAATATGAATCATCATATATAAAAACATCAGCGCTTAGTAATCAGTCATGCATATGAGGGTACACAAAATTAAAAATGTAATCTTTTCAAAGCAATGTCCTTCATTTTTTTTACAAAACAATCTTATCATCTTCAAATAAATCTCCATTACACTTAATACATTTGTCAAATTTAATGGCTGACAGCACTTCCCTAGATTTTTCTGCACCTCTTCATTGCTATCCTTTCATGATCTATTCATTCACAGAATCAAAAAGAAGTTGGACCATGTAAGGTCAGGTGAGTCAGGTACATGGGACAAGAGAGGCATGCTGTTTTTGCCCAAAACTGGCACTGTGAGCTGGCTGTGTGAGCAGTTGCATTGTCATGGTGGCAAAACCAGTCCCCTGTCTGCCACAAATCGGCCTTTTTGTCACACACTGTTAAGCAATCTTCTTAACAGAATTT
>NW_022103908.1:15318157-15322585 GCF_000313985.2 Echinops telfairi | reverse complement strand
CTGTGCTTTCCTAATAATTGTTCTTACGTTTGGGACCATTGTTCCAGCTACTGTGTCAAATAATGTTGCTGAGGGTATTTTTCTTTTTTGCTGCCTTTCTAATTTATCAAGTATGATGTCCTTCTCCAGGGACTGGTCTCTCTTGACAACATGTCCAAAGTACATGAGATTAAGTGTCACCATCCTTGCTACTAAGGAGCATTCTGGCTGTACTTCTTCCAAGATAAATTAGTTTGTTCATTTGACAGTCAATGAAACTTTCCATATTCTTATGCAGCACCATAACTCAAATGCATTCATTCTTCTTTGGTTTTCCTTATTCAATGTCCAACTTTCACATGCATATATGGCAATAGAAAATTCTATGGCTTGGGTTAGTTCACCTCAATTCTCAAAGTAACTTCTCTGCTTTTCAACACTATACAGGGGTTTTGTGGAGCAGATTTACCCAATTCAACTCATCTTTTGAACTCTTTACTGTTGCTTCCAGGGACATTGATGATGGAGCCCAGCAAGATGGAATCCTTGACAACTCTAGTCTTTTCTCCATTCAACATGATGCTATCTATTTGCACAGTTGTAAGGAATTTGGTCTTCTTTACAGTGAGTTATAATCCATATTGAAGGCTGCATTCCTTGAACTTCATGATCAAATGCTTCATGTTGTCCCTATTTGCAGCAAGCGAAGTTGTATCATCTGAAAATCACATGTTTCAATAGGCCTTCCTCAAATCCTAAAACCCCATTTTCTTCAAAGAATCCAGCTTCTCTGATTATCTGCCCAACATACAGATTGAAGCAGTAAGGGAAGAGGCTACAACCCTGCTGCATATCGTTTCCAATTTGAATCCATGCAGTATTCTCTTGTTCTGTTCACAAAACTGCCTCTTGATCTATTTATAAGTTCTTTATGAGTACAATTCAGTGTTTTGTAATTCTCATTAAGACTTTTCATAGTTTCTATGATCCACACAGTTGAATACCTTTGCATAGTCAATAAAACACAAATAAACATTTTGTTAGTATCCTCCTCTTTCAGGCAAGATCCATTTATCATCGAGAATGGCAGCTGGTAAGTCCCAAATAAAAATTTAAGACATTTGCCCTGAGAATCTTCCTTACCCAGGAGATTCTGAAAGCTGATGAATGAGATTAGGTGATAAGCCACAATTCAAGTTGAAAGAACTAGTTTCAGATAGAGACAAGTCAGATGCAGGGCCCAGAACACAAGATAAAATGTCCTAAAGTGGGAAGCAGGCCTTGTTTGTTAGCCAAGCAACCCCCCACTCACCCTGCAACAAAACAAAACAAACACACACACAAAAACTCAGGAACTCCTATGAAGAATTCTTTCCAAGTACTAGACAAATAGTCTTTTGGGAAGTACTGTTTTCAAATTGGTGTTCATCATACAAGAGGGTACACACACACACACACACACACACACACACACACACACACACACTGAATTGCTTTTTTCAAAGCTATGTATTTAATTTTTTTTACAAAACAACCTCATCACTCTCAAAGTACTCTCCTTTACACTTAATCCAATTGCCAAATCTGTGACTCCATTCTTAGAAATATTTTTTTCAAACGTATCTGGATGGCTGACAATACCTCCCTTCTTTTCCTTCACTTCTACGTCATCAAATTGCTGTCCTTTCATGTTCCTCTTAATCCATGGAAACACAAAGAAGTTTCACAGAGCAAGATCAGGTGAATGAGCTATGTGGGGTAAGAGAACCATGCTGTTTTTTGCCCAGAACCGAAGCACTAAGATAGCTGTGTGAGCAGGTGCCTTGTAGTGGTGGCACGACTAGTCTCCCGCCTGCCATAAATCAGGCCTTGTTTTTGTCACACACTGTTAAGCAATCATTTCAGAACCTCTAGATAGAAAGCTTAATTAACAGTCTGACCTGGTGGAACAAACTGCAAATGGATCATGAGTCAACATTTTCACTCATGTGGGAAGTTGATGGATGTCTAGAACGAGGTTTGTCATCCATTGACATTTCACCTTTTTTAAAACAAGAAAATCACAAGTTTTTCCCATAGCACTATCTTTGTCAGCTGTGTTCAGCATCACAACAGTTTCTGTAAGACTTTTCCTGAGTAGGATACAAAATTTCAGAATTGCATGTTGTTCCCTTAAATTGGCCATTACAATAAACAAAGTTTGAGTGAAACTCCTTTTACGAAAAAATTCATTGTGACCAGAGAGAACCTTCCCAGGTGATGCCACTGGGTGTACTAAATCAAAGCAAATTTCTCACCTAGGAGGAAAAATGTGGATTACAAAAGCTCATTCCGCCCAGCACAATTCCAGTTTTTGTGGGATTTTTTGGTACACCCCCCTCCTTGGTGAGTCAGCACTAGTCTGTGCATACTCAGTAGGGAAGTGGTGGTCACATGATGGATTTGGGGGAATGTGTGCATTTTTCCTTTTGTAGACCACACCCCAGGAAAGAAAGGTGATAACTTGAGTCACACCCTCTAGTAAGGTGGAACTTAAAATATATTCCATTAAGGAATATCACATCTCACTAGCATAACTTTATCTATAATTGGACTATAACCACTGGTATAGAGGCTAGAATTTATAACACATCACAAAAGGGAAGATGGTGTTTAGAAGTGTCATATTAAGTAGCTAGCTACATCTCAATCAATGCACATTTTTCACGACTATAAATAGATTTATAGTGAACATTCCTATTACCCTCCTTCCTGCCCTTCGTAACTACGGAACACTTGGAACTGCACTTGCCCATCTTGTTATTTTATCTAAATTTAATCATGCTGCGTTCCTCCTTTTGCAATTGGCTTATTTCACTCAGCATATTTTATTCAAGATTTCTCCATGTAATTGCATGTATCAAGGTTTCATTACCCTACTGTCTGAGAAACATTCCATTTATTTACCCATCCATCTTTTGAGGGATATTTAAGTTATTTCTACCTTTTGGCTCTTGTGAATTGTGAAGCAATGAGCACTGTTGCATATGTGTCTATTCAGGTCACTGTTTGAACTCCTTTGGGTAGACTCACTAGCATTCAGTATCTTGGTCTCTTGTCTGTTAGCATTCCAAGAACTAACCTACAGTGTCACCAGGGCTCTACAGAGGGAAGGGAAAAAATGGGATTGGAGACATCTGCATTCAACTAATAAATTTGAGGAAAACTGGAAGTTAGGAGGAAATGAAAGTAGGGGAGAGAGTTAAGTGACTTTGTAGGTTGCGTTCTTTAAATCACCCTTTTGTCTTGTTGCTGTGTCGAGTGAATATGCTTCCACTTACCAATATCAAATCGGATAATAGTGAATCAAATAGGATAATAGTCAACTGAGAGCTGCATTCAGAGGTATTGACACAAAATCACCTGGCATTTGCTGTCAGTGGGTGTATCAGAATATAGCTCCAGGTTTTCTACCCTCTAATGAGTAAAGCCTTAACCATATGAATAGTATTTTGGGGGGCGGGGTGGGAGAGAGTGGGCAGCCACAGAGCTTCGGTGTTAATGATACCCTCTGTGGTGTAATCAAACCTTAATATCGGTGTTGATTAATAAACTATGAAATATTTCAGATTTTTGCTTGCCAAGTAAGAATTCTTAACAATTCTGAACAGATTGATAGTGTTGGATGGCAGGCAAAGATGAGGTTGTATGCTCCAGTCAAGGTGAAAGACTGGGAACCAAGTATGGCTGCTCTGTGTCAGAATGGACACAGTGACAAAGAGTTTGATTTTGTTTTCCTAATAGAGTATTTATTTTAGTCTGTCTCACCTTTATAATATAAAGAAACAAAACCTCGTTTTTGGCATCACTCACTTCTGTTTCTCAGGTTTCCTAAAACATCTATTGAACCAATTGTTAAAAACACTTAATATAGAAACATTGATTTGGGATATATTTGTTTTTAGTTGTCATGAAGTTTATTCTGATTGATGATAACCTCCTATACTTCAGAACATAACTGCTCCATATAGTTTTATTGGCTGTAACCTTTAAAGAGGGGCCCTGGTGGTGCTGTCAGTTAAGCCCTAGGCTGCAAGCTATAATGGTGATGGTTGAAACCCACCTGCTCTTCCTTTGAAGGAAGATGAGGCTGTAACTCCCATAAGGATTTGTAGGCTTAGATATCCTATATATAGTGTCTCTGTGAATTGGAATCGACTGGATGGTAACGAGTTTTGTTTCGTAATGTTAAAGTAAACTATCCTGCCCTTATCTTCCTTTGCACTGCTTGGAGGAGTCAAAACACCACCTGTACATTAGTTGTGTTGCTATTAGATGTTGTAGAGTTGATTCAGACTGATAGTGAATCTATGTATAATTGAAAGAAACACTGCCCACTCCTATGCCATCCTCACTGTGTTAGACAGGGTTCTCTAGAGAAACAAAACCAGAACGTTAATAATTTTATAT
>NW_022103908.1:15313298-15318057 GCF_000313985.2 Echinops telfairi | reverse complement strand
CTCCTTGGTGAGTCAGCACTAGTCTGTGCATACTCAGTAGGGAAGTGGTGGTCACATGATGGATTTGGGGGAATGTGTGCATTTTTCCTTTTGTAGACCACACCCCAGGAAAGAAAGGTGATAACTTGAGTCACACCCTCTAGTAAGGTGGAACTTAAAATATATTCCATTAAGGAATATCACATCTCACTAGCATAACTTTATCTATAATTGGACTATAACCACTGGTATAGAGGCTAGAATTTATAACACATCACAAAAGGGAAGATGGTGTTTAGAAGTGTCATATTAAGTAGCTAGCTACATCTCAATCAATGCACATTTTTCACGACTATAAATAGATTTATAGTGAACATTCCTATTACCCTCCTTCCTGCCCTTCGTAACTACGGAACACTTGGAACTGCACTTGCCCATCTTGTTATTTTATCTAAATTTAATCATGCTGCGTTCCTCCTTTTGCAATTGGCTTATTTCACTCAGCATATTTTATTCAAGATTTCTCCATGTAATTGCATGTATCAAGGTTTCATTACCCTACTGTCTGAGAAACATTCCATTTATTTACCCATCCATCTTTTGAGGGATATTTAAGTTATTTCTACCTTTTGGCTCTTGTGAATTGTGAAGCAATGAGCACTGTTGCATATGTGTCTATTCAGGTCACTGTTTGAACTCCTTTGGGTAGACTCACTAGCATTCAGTATCTTGGTCTCTTGTCTGTTAGCATTCCAAGAACTAACCTACAGTGTCACCAGGGCTCTACAGAGGGAAGGGAAAAAATGGGATTGGAGACATCTGCATTCAACTAATAAATTTGAGGAAAACTGGAAGTTAGGAGGAAATGAAAGTAGGGGAGAGAGTTAAGTGACTTTGTAGGTTGCGTTCTTTAAATCACCCTTTTGTCTTGTTGCTGTGTCGAGTGAATATGCTTCCACTTACCAATATCAAATCGGATAATAGTGAATCAAATAGGATAATAGTCAACTGAGAGCTGCATTCAGAGGTATTGACACAAAATCACCTGGCATTTGCTGTCAGTGGGTGTATCAGAATATAGCTCCAGGTTTTCTACCCTCTAATGAGTAAAGCCTTAACCATATGAATAGTATTTTGGGGGGCGGGGTGGGAGAGAGTGGGCAGCCACAGAGCTTCGGTGTTAATGATACCCTCTGTGGTGTAATCAAACCTTAATATCGGTGTTGATTAATAAACTATGAAATATTTCAGATTTTTGCTTGCCAAGTAAGAATTCTTAACAATTCTGAACAGATTGATAGTGTTGGATGGCAGGCAAAGATGAGGTTGTATGCTCCAGTCAAGGTGAAAGACTGGGAACCAAGTATGGCTGCTCTGTGTCAGAATGGACACAGTGACAAAGAGTTTGATTTTGTTTTCCTAATAGAGTATTTATTTTAGTCTGTCTCACCTTTATAATATAAAGAAACAAAACCTCGTTTTTGGCATCACTCACTTCTGTTTCTCAGGTTTCCTAAAACATCTATTGAACCAATTGTTAAAAACACTTAATATAGAAACATTGATTTGGGATATATTTGTTTTTAGTTGTCATGAAGTTTATTCTGATTGATGATAACCTCCTATACTTCAGAACATAACTGCTCCATATAGTTTTATTGGCTGTAACCTTTAAAGAGGGGCCCTGGTGGTGCTGTCAGTTAAGCCCTAGGCTGCAAGCTATAATGGTGATGGTTGAAACCCACCTGCTCTTCCTTTGAAGGAAGATGAGGCTGTAACTCCCATAAGGATTTGTAGGCTTAGATATCCTATATATAGTGTCTCTGTGAATTGGAATCGACTGGATGGTAACGAGTTTTGTTTCGTAATGTTAAAGTAAACTATCCTGCCCTTATCTTCCTTTGCACTGCTTGGAGGAGTCAAAACACCACCTGTACATTAGTTGTGTTGCTATTAGATGTTGTAGAGTTGATTCAGACTGATAGTGAATCTATGTATAATTGAAAGAAACACTGCCCACTCCTATGCCATCCTCACTGTGTTAGACAGGGTTCTCTAGAGAAACAAAACCAGAACGTTAATAATTTTATATCTATTTATACAGATAGATAGACATATAACATAAGAAATAAACAGTTACTTAAATTATAAAGCAGTTCAAATGGTTCAGTGCAACTCACTCCCATGAGACAGTTGTGAGGCACTGGCAGTCCTTCAAGTCTTGAGAGCTGCCAGGTAGTCCTCTGTACAGCAATTCAGGCCATCCAGGCACAGGCAGCAAACAGCAAGGCAGGTCACCTGCAGTCAGTCAGATGACAGGGTCTGACAGTCCCCAGCTCAAGAGATGTAAATTCCAATGGTGTGGCGAAGCCCAGGTCTTAAAGGAATCTCAGCTTACAGTGACACATTCCATGGGTTAGGTGTCCCACAGGTAGCGTAGCTTGCAAATGGAGCCACAAAACAAGCAAGGCAGCCGCACACTGGTCCAATGATCAAAGAGCAAGAGACAAGAGAGGTAAGACTCGCTGAACCATTTATCTCTCCACCCTTCAATTAATCCCACATGTGTTCATCAGCCAGGTTGGCACAAAAACTAACTACCTCACTCACTATCACTAGGTTTGAGCCCATTGTTGTAGCCACTGAGCCAATGCAGATTCCTTTTCCAGGGACTGATTCTCCTCTTAATATGTCCAAAGTACATCAGAGGAAGTCTTGACGTCCTTGTCTCTAAGGAGCACTCTGGCTATACTTCTAAGACAGATTTTGTTGTTGTCATTGTTGTTGTTTTGGCAGTCCAGTCAGTGCAAATCATGTGCACCACAATTATTACAAGCCTGAAAGTAGTGTGGTTATGAAAAACGAAAAGGTTATTTATTAGGCTGAATATAAAACGACCATGTAGTTGAATAAAATGTCATTTTAAAAGGAAAAATATAGATAAGCAATAATATTTAATTTTAAATAATAAACAGTTGGACAATTATAAAATATATACTATATTGAGACTTTGAGACAAATATAGATTTTTGTATTCTAGTGATTCTAAACATAAAATATTAAAGATATATAAGTATTTCCCCATATATTTTGCTGATTGGCATCAAGATTAGCAGAAACCTCTAATAAATAGCATATATCATTTTAAATGTATATTTTAAAATATTAAATATAAAATGTTTTAAAAGTATCTATAAATATATCATGTCTATTGTCCATTTAATGATCTTTGGTGCATCTGTGGAGGAGGTATTGGGCTTCTAAATGTTAAGTTTTGTGTTTTAAACCCTCCAGTCACTTGAAAAAGAAAGATGCGGCTTTCTCCATTTGTAGAGATTTATGGTCTTTTAATGATCTAAATAGATATGGTCTTAAAAACTATATAGAGTCTAGAATCACTTTGACTTGAAATTGACCAAATGGCAGGGATTAATTATCAATTTATATGACTATATTTTGTATTATTTTATTCATATTCAGACTATACCTATTGTCATAAGTGTTTCTTATTTGAATATTTCTTTATTTTCTAAGTGTTAAATAATCTTTCTGAAAGCTGCATAAAATCAAGAATCTTTATATATTACATTTATGTATTTACACATAGACAAAAATTAAATAAATATTTGAAATGTGCTAAATTAGGACTTTTACTTTTTTACATTATTTTGCATTATTTGCAGCATATGATATTATAATTAATTAAGAAGTGCTAAAACTTAAGTAGAATATATTTAGATCAAAATACAGTCTCACAAAATAATCGTTGTTGTTGTTTTCTTCAACAATGTATGTACATTTATACCCACGTTTTATTTAAGGGAATTGTGAGCTAAAACAGTGTTTATGACCAGTAGATTATCCTTAAGATTTTCTAATTCCCATAACACTCATTATTTAAATCAATTTTAACAAATTATAAGCAAGAACCTCATGAACAAATGCTTACCCGAATGATGTGAAAATTTTCCATAGATCTAATACCTCTGAAAGATTTTAATTCAAATGCAGTAAGGATAGATATCTTCTATTTTTCTAAAGAATAGCCATTTGTAGTGGTGTACTGTAGCACATCTTCTCACCACTGCCCTGCGTGTGAATTCATTCGGAAAGGCCAGTACACCTTCACCTTTCTTGTAGGACTGCTAATCCCGTCAAGAAGAACACAGAACTTTCACCCTCTGAGATCTCCTGAGACCGCTGCTCTCTCCTTGTTTCATCTGAGGTGAGAACTCGACATGGACACATTTAATTATGGGCCACATCCAGACTATCTTCTGGGACAGAAATGAAACTAAAGGCTCACTCTAGCTATTAAGTAGGTTAGCTAACTTTACTGGTCAGTAAAAAATTTTAACATTAGTTCTTATTGTGGAACTATTGAGCTATAAGAATGTGGCTGTAAGACAGTAGCATGGGATAAAATCTTACCTTAAAAAGAGAACATGAGAACAATAAATAACCTTACATTTTAAGCTATTCTATATTATAATAAAGGTTAACATGGATGATGCCATTGAATTATATTTTTTATCATTGAAAAGAATGAAAACATTAAGGCAAGATTCAAAATTATTTACAATTCTCAAAGATAATAAATGATCCTAGTTTTGAACTTTAAATCAATTTAATGAAAAGTCATTACAGTCTTGCCTATATAATAAGGCCTTTGCTATTTTTGTGGATTTGACCATCTGAAAATTACTTCAGAATAGAATTAAGCACAAGAAATTAACTACATTACTTAGTTCTTAATAAAGCTTATAGAAGACAAAAATAA
>NW_022103908.1:15310771-15312787 GCF_000313985.2 Echinops telfairi | reverse complement strand
ACAAAACAAATAGTTCCAAGTCTAACTGTTGTCTTGAGCCAGAGTAGGTGAGTGTCTCTGTTAAATAATGAGCAGGTCCTGTTATAATCCATCATTGCAATCCCCTTTTCTTTCAGGGAGCCATATCTCAGGACCGATTTACCTAACAGCACTTCTACCCTTTTAGTCCTAAGCTCTTGTGTCTGAGGGTCATGACTTCTACAAGACCCCATTGCTCTTTAGGCTGTCAAGGATGGAGCAGTCTAGTGCCCCATTCCCCACTCCATTACACCTTTAGACTCTCAGTGTGGCCCCCTTTTTAATATCCCCCAACCAGTTACGTTGAGGTGCCAAGCACTGCCCACGAGTCAGAAGTCTACAATCAAATTCCTCAGGGACTTCACGGCTTTGCTCCCATCACTGGTCTGTTGCACTCCCCTCTTGGTTTGTCCCCATGTGGGTGGGTCGGACCAACCACACTCCCCAAACTGTGTATTCAGTGCTGTCTTCTGCAGTGCTGTCCTCTAGGGAGGGGGCATGATATCCCCAGCTGAGGCCAAGCCTTGCAGTCCTCTCTGTGAACAAGCTGCTTTCAGCAGGAACTTTGTCCTCAAGGCTCAGCAAAACCACAATGAGGTTTACCATCTCTCTCCCTGTCCCATGGAAACATAAACAATGCCCTCCCCTTGGGTGGATTAGTGCCCTAGTCTCCCATTGCCCTCATTCCCCGGCCCCCTCCTTTGTATACTATAAAGACATATGAGGGGTGGGCAGGCCCCAGGAGGCGATGTCTTTTACCACAAGTGATATCTGCACCTTTTTTTTTCTTTTCTTTCTTTTAACTAAATACTTTTATTGGGGGGCTCTTACATCTCTTATTACAATTCATACAATCATCCATTGTGTCAAGCACATTTGTACAGATGCTGCCATCATCATTTTCAAAACATTTTCTTTCTATTTGAGCCCTTGATATCAGCTCCGCATTTCCCCCCTCCCCACCCTCCTTCATGAACACTTGATAAGTTAAAGATGATTATTTTCATATCTTTAATTGTCCTCTGTCATCCTTCACCTACTTTTCTGTTGTTTGTCCCCCTGGGAGGGGATTATAAGAGCCCAGAGTATTTTTGCCTTTTGTGGAAAAGGAGAAACAGTAATCCAAGGAATAATGATAATTAAAAAAATACTCCCCAAAAGCCCAACTAGCTGTCATGTCATCGAGTCAATTTTATCTCATGGCGACCCTAGGTGACACACAGAATGGCCTCTGTGTGTCTCCAAAGAGTAATTCTTGACAGGAGTAAAAAGCCTCATCTTTCTCCCCCGAAGAGGTTGGTAGTTTCACACTGTTGATCTCCCATTCAGCAAATACTACTTACATAAGCTTTGAGCTTTTTCTATTCTATTCACAAAATAATAGCTCTATTGCTGTTACTTTATTATCTCCTGTGTTTTCTCTAGATATAGGATGTTGGATGTCCCTTTTTGATACATTGGAAAGAAGTGCTGATTGTAAGAACCTGTAGATTGTGTAAATTTTGAACAAGATGGAATTCTGTCATTTATGGTGTTGTTAGGTGGCATTGAGTTACTTCTGGCCCATAGCTCCTCTATCTACAACAGAAAAACAAACAAAAAACAAACCACAGCCTGGCCCTGCACCATTCTCACAATTGTTTGTATTCTTGGGCTTATTGTCGCAGCCACTGTGTCAGTCTGTCTCATTGAGGACCTTCCTCTTTTTCACTGTGATGCTATGATAGCAACCATGACATTCTTCATCAAGGACTGTTCTCTTATGACAACATGTCCAAAGTATATAAGATGAGGTCTTGCCAGCCTTGCTACAAAGGAGCACTCGGCCAGTGCTTCTTCCAAAACAGATATCTTTGTCTTTTGGCAGTTCTTGGTACTGTCAGTTATAATAAACATGAAACCCAAACTCATTGCCACAAAGTAGCTTCTGACTCATAGAGACTCAATAGGGTAGCGTAGAACTGTTTCATTGGGTTTCTGCAAGTCTGAATCTTCACT